>NC_134701.1:208391100-208691100 GCF_043290135.1 Rhipicephalus microplus | reverse complement strand
AGTCTCGAGCTGACTATTTATGCTTCTCTTTCTTACTCCTATTCTTTTCTGTCTCTTTCCGTTCTATTATTCTCCTTTTCCCCCACCCAAAGTGTAGGGTAGACAACCGAGCCAAGCTTGGTTAACCTCCCTGCCTTTCCTCTCTATTTATCTCTCTCTCTCTTAAGAATCTGTCCAGTGCCAGTGAAGTTACAGAGGTTTGTCGCATGCTGCAATTGTATTATCTCTTATCTCGTCCCGACGAAAGCGCTGTAAGCTAAGCAGGGAGGGGTGGCAGGGCTAATACACTACCACGCCTCGTGACCTTGAGAACTATTTTTTTTCTTCGAATGCACGGCTTTTTCAGTGTGATATCGCGCGCACGCGTGGACAAGTAGCGGCCTCCTGTGGCTATTTTGGTAACTTGATTTTTCGGTCACAGACGCACAAATAATTTTTCACTCACAACCAACGGGGCCGACGCCAGTGGCGGGTTTTCTGTGACACGAGCTCTATATCGCTATCGCGTTAAAACACAGCCTTCTATGGTACCGCCACGGTTGACGTCCGACGTTACCGACGACCCCTGATGCACTCGGGCGTCGCTCCCCTCGGTATAGCTCCTGCGGCGAACAATAACAGACATTTCTCAAGCTCTCTTATATCAATTTACCGTAAACATTCAACTACGCCTGTAAAGACATCATCTTTTTTTCTTTTATACCGGTTCCCATGACAAGGGATTAACCAATTTTTTTTGTGTGTGTTCAGCAGCCGACTTCTACTGTGGCTGCAGCTAAGGAGCATAGGAGTATCCAGGGGCTGGCACACTAAACCCATGCCCACCTCCATTTTTTTAGATGCGGAGCATCTAATACTCGAGGCTTGTAGTGCGGCGCCGTCCGCAAGCTTCCTCCTCCTTCTTCCACCATCTGTGCATCTCTTCCTCCTCTACACACCGCGCGCGCTTCACTCCTCCACCATCTGTGCACCCTTTCTCCTCCTCACACCGCGTGCCGGCAGCTGACGCGCGCGCATGCGCCGTTGCGCTTCTCCCCCTTCTCGAACATTCGACAGCTGACAGTGCATGCGCCGTCGCGCTGTATATATACTCAAGGTCGGTGCTCGCTCGCTCAGTTGCCGCTCGTCGGTTGGTTTGTACGGCGCGTCGACGTCCGAGGTCGCAATGATCGACGTCCCTTCGACCAGCGCCGGCCAAAGTGTTGGCGGAACCGCAACCAAGTCGTCGTCCGAAGACAAGGCAGCGCGGAGAAGAGCTCGCGACGCCGAACGTAAACGTCGGCGTCGAGCGGAAGATGCTCAACTTAGAGAACGTGAAGCCGCTGAGAGACGTCAGCGTCGAGCAGCAGCACCGGATTTGGCCGCTTTGCAACGTAAGCGTCGACAAGAGGACCCGGACTTTCGAAAACGGGACGCCGAGTGCAAGCGTCGGCGACGAGAGGCCGATCCCGATGCTGCCCGCGAGCGCAAGCGCGCCGAGGTAGCGGCGTGGCGCGCCAAGCAGTATGCCACGCCCAACGCTCGCTTCAAGCGCGACTTCCTCGACCGAAGCTTCGGCCACACCTGCAAGGTGTGTGATCGTCTTTGGTTCGATAACAACTTAACTCGGATCGGCAACAATCAGAACAACTCCAAAGCGTTGTCGGTTCTTTGCGATACGTTTGGAAAGGGCACCGACTATGCCGACTACGTCGTGTGTGCTACGTGCAAGCAGTCGTTGATTGCCGGTCGAGTTCCCTCGGCTAGCGTGAGTTACGCTCCGCATCCTCCTCAGTGTTCCCCCGAGGGAAGCTGCGGGCAATTTTTTTGCCTATCCATAGAGAGCGAAGATGCTCCCACCCCTTACGGAAAAAATTTTCTGGCCAAGCCCCTCCAAAAGAATGCTATTAGGTAATTGTATTCGCTGCTTCTGTTGAACCATGGCGATATCCCCATTCTTTGGGGTCAAAGACAATCGCGTGAGAGGGGAATTTGTGATTTTGGTTGTCAGTGCATCGATAAATATAAGCAGATGCTCTTATGGGTGCTATACCTATTTCTCAATGATGAGCAGTTCCTAATTGCAGCAAGACAATGCACTTTGATAGACAAGCCATGAGTCGGATGGGATGTAAGTTATAGAAATATAAACGAGGTCATCAAAAATGATTGTCGGTAAAGATATAGCGAATTGGCTACAATCGATTTTGATGGTAATTGTTACATATATAAAGCAAATATCGAGAAAACATTGCACTAAACTGAAGTCAAACAACGAGAAGTAAGACAAAAGGCAATGTAACCATGTCGGGGAGCAAACTGCAGATTACGTTGTGTGGCTAAACCGATGTGCGTGCGATTGTGTTAGTTGCAATTTTTGTTTTTTGCAGAAATAATTATTATGCCCCCCCCCCTTTTTTTCGACTAAGAAACATTGTTGGGAAAAGGCTCACATGACAGAAAGTTTGTGAGACTAAATACGACACTTTCGCTAATAAGTATTAGCTGATACGCTCCTTTAACCAAGACCGCGTACTTTGCGACATAATATAGTCCTTTACACTCCTTGGCCACGTTATGCTGTAGCCTGCATGATAAACTCTGTGAAAGGTGCAAGCTTGACACCCATCGTTATACCCTCGTGTATGATTATAAAGCCAGTAGTTCAAAGAATTCAAGCACAAACAACGCGATATTAAAGTGGGATTTCGTCGTAAACACGTGGAAGAGGAAAAAAAAACAATGCGTCCGAACAGAGTGACTTTCTTGTTCGCGAGATTTTGTGCATTTCGCGTTTTCGCGCCTTTTTCCTAAGCGCTCTCGGCGTAATCAACTTGAACAGAATGACGTCGTATTAAAGCGGCCTGTACATGTCAAGCGCTTTTTTACGAAGACGGTGCGCACACACAAACTGGAGCTTGGTTCGCACTGAACCATAACAAAAGGGAGGGCATCGTGGGGACCCTGAAATTTCCCGTCCTTGCGTAATTTATTTTTAAGCCACGAATCTCCCCATTGCTTTCGACCTCGACCCGCTGTTGTCGTCCCGCGAACTACGTTTTTCAACGGCTCCAAAATTATTCGTGAATAAGCGCTGACAGATGTGATTCTGGGAGGTCGTCCTCATCATGACCTTGCGTGAAACGCTTGTCAAGCCCGGCACATGAACTTCGCGAGGCGCGTTGAAGTTCTCACCGCAGCGCGAATATAATAATAGCTTGCTCGCGTGAGCGTTCATCGCGGAGGCTGGCTCGCAGAAAAGTTCGAAACTTCGTGTTTCATTATTTATTTCAATGCATGCTGCTTTAAGACATAAGACCTTAAGAACTTTCTTCAACTTAACAAACTTGTTATTACTTATAGCCAGTGGTGGAGCAATCTAGCAGACCTCATCTGTTCCGCCGGCGTTGCTGCATCTCAAAGGTATGAGCGTCTTTTCCTCGTCGTGTACCTTTTACAGGTGACAGTTATAAGTGCGCCGTACAGGAAGAACTCGTTCGTGCATAACGCGCACAGTCCCAATGGCTACGCTAAGGAAGAGCAAACCTCAGAGCTGAAGTTACAACAACTTTTACCGTAAGCACTTTTTCCTTACGTATAAGTAGGTGAACAATCACATCATTGCACATACCAAAAGAATATCGCTCTTTCATCAGCTTCTAAGTTCTCATCGTAGAAATCATGCTTTTGTATTGGATAGCAGGACCAGGTCTTTGGTTCTGTCCTCATCATGAAAATTACGCTTAAGCTTTGCAAAACTGCTTCAATACGTCCATTAATTTGAAGTTTTGTTATTGCAATGTACGGTCAAGCTGTTTGGCGTCCTTAACCAGAGTACATGAGATGTGGCAGCAATTTCCGCAACAATGTAGCAAAATGCTGAAACGCTATTAAAAAAGCAGAAGAAGCAAAGGAACGGTATATTGGTTAACCTGTCGCAAACCTCGCACCGGCTGTCAACATTCGTGGAAACGACACTGCAATGACAGCAATCTGGTACTGAGAGGAAATAGTGTGACTAAGAGCAGCATGCACAGGCCGAGCCAGTTTATTGCAAAAAAAACCATGCCAGAGGCGGCATGCAGGTACCTGCAGTAACGACGCTTAAAGAATAACAAGTACTAAAATGTTTTACTTGCTGTAATTATCGTATGATAATAAGGCCCACCACAATGATTTTGTTCAGGCTTCTTAGAATAACGTGGCTTGCTTTACCATGTACCAACATCGCGAACACGTTAATGTTTCTCTTTCATTTTGAGTTTATCAGAGTGTCAATGCTCTGAGCAGCACAAGATCCCGCCACCTCATTTTCTGCAGATCAACGCCTTTACAATAATGTAATATACGCGGTCAACGCGACTGTACTCTTCTATCTCAATACTGACTGTAGCGGGAAACTTTTGGAGCTATCATAGCTGATTCTGCAACGCTCAGGTCTCGTCTGTCAAAAAGCATTGCGTAATATGTACGCCACACGATAAGTGTCAGATGCAAGAGGAAGAATATATTTTTCCTAAGAAACACACTGGTGCCAAGAATAGGAACATACCATGTGACTGCGTATGTTAAATTGATGGAACCGTACTATAAGTTTGTGCGTGCGTTTGTATGTGCACGTCTACATTATGCGAAAGTGCAATTGAAAAAAATTTATGGGTGTTTCGATTCCCCTAAGCCCCCCTCCTCTGGCCACACCCCTGCTGCGAATGATCTTGCGCAAGTTGACTGCTAAGCCACGTTAAAGGCTGTTCAAGAGATGACCAGAACATTTCGTTGACTCTTTAGCGAAGTAATTAAAATAAAAAAACTTCAACCACTCGTCTTCTCTACTTTCTTATTTTTGTGTACAAATTTTCAGCGTCTTTTAGCTGCTGTCGCAACTTGGTGATTAAACGGCTCCTCCGCTAAGCACGAGGACACGTGTTCGTTTCCCGTTAAACATCAGTCGCGTTTAATGGAGACTAATTGCAAAAACGCCCATCTACATTTATTTAGGATCTAGGTGAATATCTTCAAGGCGTCAAACTCAATCAGACGTCGTCTCTCATAATCGTATCAAAGGTCTCACACATAATGAGTGGAAAGCAAGTTTTCTAATTATTTTGTGTTAAACGTAGGACTTAAAACACTGCTGCGTTCTCTTGAATGTGGGTTAGCGCATACTGTGTGTCGGACGAGGACGTGTTATTTAAAATATGGATGATGGAGGAAAAGCAATTTCTTGCCTCGTCTCCGAAACAGAGAAGGCGGGAAACCAAAGCGGTGAAATTAAATTGACGGGCGAAGAATAAGACAGAAAAAGAAACTCAACGTGGGAACACGAATTATGCGGAGCACTGGAATGAAGCTGAAGATAAGGCTGCGTAGAAATAAATTAGTTACGACGGAGGACGATATTAGATACTATGAAAAGCACTCGATATACCGGAAATGGATCACCAATACAGTCTTTGGAAAAGTATAGAGAGACGGTTCTATCATATAAATTTCTGTTAGTGTGGGCGAATGTTTTTTTATAGGCCAGACTTTTGTAGAAGAGACTTGCTATCGGGAAGACTTGCTATCGGGAAATAGTGCCTGTTTCTAGACGTATTGACGTTCTCTCTGCTGCTTTCAATTCCGATTCGCTGCGTAATGATCTTGCGTTCGGCATTAAAGCATCCTTCATTTGATTAAGCCGCATTGGTTCTTTCTTATTGAGCCTCACTCCATAAAGTACTCTGATAAGCGATTCACACATTCGTATTCACAATCAATCTATTGCTGCACACCTTTAGTAATGAGGCTCGATCTAATTAGAATAATATTTTGGCAAGGCTATGCTTACCTGGTAATATATGAACCTTCGTATATATAGAGAGACATTAAAAAAAACAGTGGAGGTTAACCAGAGGCACATGTGGTTCGCTACCCTGCGCTGGGGGAAGAGAGAAAGGGGACACAAAGAGAGATGCAAGAATAGTAGGGGAAAGAGATACGCAGAATCAAGAACATACTTGGTTTAGAACGTCCAGTCTAGAGGTGGTCACGCAGATTTGTTAATTTCAGGTGCTGCCGTACCGCGTTAATTGCTTTCTGCGCTCTCAAAATCTATGTCCAAGGTCCCAGGATCATCTGTACGGAAATGCGTAACCCATTAATGTAGGCGATGACGTTGGCGCACTGCTAAAGGCTGTTACGAAGATCACAGGACCTATGTCGCCACTAACAATGAAAATTACCACAGCGCCTATTCACTACACATCACGATTAAATTAGTTACTTACTGGGAAGTCTCGTTGAAGGGTTTTATAAATTCCTTCATGCGCACAAGTGTATCTGCCCATCAAGTAATTTCAGCGAAGAGCATAGGTTGTTTTTACATCGTGACAGGCAATTTACCAATGTCTCTATGCTGAGTTCAAAATTATTACTTATTGCTGGTACTATACTCAACGAGAACTTTGCTTGACAGCGCTGTGGAAGCTACGAAACCGAACAGCATGCCAGTTACTGCACCGAGAAATTGTAATGAGATTTGCTGCTAATTTCCTCCATTTTTGTTGCCAAAATAAATGCTGATTTATTTACTTAGACTGGAGTAGTTTTGGATAGCCGTAGGCGAAAAAAACACCTGTTGTTTTCTTTTCAAGAATACCTTCATGTTCTTTCCATTTCTTAGACAACACCACCTTTTCAAAGCATGCCCTTTCGAAAGTAAACATGACGGCCATGACGTATTCAGTCAGTGTGTGGCAGCAAATGCACTGTTTAGTTCTCCAACAAAAATATTCTCGTCACATGGCACCAAAATTTGTACCGAACAATCGAAGCGTGTATATAATTTTATTCTAAACGCGTTAACCACGTGAGCAAAAAAAAAAAACTAAAATCAACCACACGCTGCAAAACTACTCACAGGACTACAACAGTATGTGGAAGTCCTGCCTCCATAGCCTTCGCTCCACTGTCAAGATAAATGGTCCCCGAGTATAGCATTCGAGGCTGACACTTGCATCATAACAACGATTTTCTAGAATACGGACATTTTATTATTTTTTTAATTTAGAAAAAAGATAAGACTGAATGTCAGTTTAATCCGCTGGTGCTTTCTACGCCGCGCGTAGTCTTATTTTTTTTTATATTTCCGCTAGGAAATCGAACAAAGGTTTTCTCGTATCTGCGAAATGATAACACTTTGCGGTGTAGTGCAGAGAAAGTCTAACAAGCGACGAAAGGTGGTCTGGTTGCTAGGCATGTAAAATAATGGATTAACAGCACCAAGGCAGCTTCAATAAAAAAAAAAACAATGACGACCGGCGCGGTCCCTCTTCCGTTAATAAACTCCTAATTATTGCCGTAGTCTGGGCAGGTAAAGTACCCGCAGCTGTCGATGTAAGCTTTGCTTTACTTCCTTTGCTACTTATTCTTTGTCTTCTCGTAAGCGCTCACAAATCTCATGAATTGCGGTGGAAACGATCTAAGACAGTTGCATTAGAACCGTACCGCACGGTTCGCAGTTTGTGAACTTCCAGCGACACGGTGAACGCTGCCATCTGTGCAAGTGTACTTTTTGTCCTCTATTTCCTTCTGACATTCTCCCCTTCTCCCTTCATCTGGGTAGGGTGTCAAACCTGGTTCGATGTGGTTAGCCTCCTTCTTTTTCCATATTTCTCTCTTGTTTACCTTTCACTGTCTCCTTTTCTCTTCGTTCTTGGAATGCCACTTAACACTTGACGGATTCGTTTTTCTTACTTAGGAAATTTATTACTTAAACAATGCTTCTTGGCAAGATGGTTAGTTTTCAAGCATTGTGATGAAAAGCAGCGCAAGAAGAGAGGCGTGCCCACTTCAGTATCGTTTCTGCGCCGTTGGTTTGTTACGTTAATTACAAATTCATTTATCTTGCCGATTTTTGCCGTTCTCACTTGATGTTATGGCATTTCTGCCATGCTTTTTTGCGGCTGCCTCTACTGTGCTGAACAGAAATATCATATCAACAAAGTTTTAAAACAAACGTTTATTCTGGATGTGGCGTGCTCACCGAGCGTGTACATTTTTTTTTAATTGATCGAACACCGCTAGATATCTTCAGCAATGATGAATCAGGACACATATACACACACAAAAAAACATTTTCATAAAAGGAGTACAAACATATTTCGAAAAAGAAGTAACGAGAGGCGTTGGAGCCCGATATCTTCTGAAAAACTCAGTCGCGGCCCTCGTTGCTACTGGCCATTTACGGCGTCCGTGGTCCGGTCACATAAGGCACCGGTTGTACGCCAATATTATTGATCGGAGCAGCCTGACGATGGTCGTAGAAAATAGTAGGTTTTGGCTGCAGATGTCGGATGCGTGTTAATAAAAGAAGAAGTTAAAGGGGTAGTTCGGTGACCTCTGCAAAAGCTGAAAATGAGAAGTGTCGAAAATCGAACGTTCGCCGCTCCTGCAATTTCAAGGAAAAATGATAATCTGGCGCAGTAAAGGAACGCATGAGGAACATAAGTGGAGTTGAGTGATGTATTCATTGCGACTTCAAAAGGTGCGTCTCATGTTTTCTTTCGTTGCATTTTTCTGTGAGCATGCCTACCTTTTTTTATATTGCCAAACGTGGCAATTTAAGGAGGAACTGCCTCCGTAACCGGTATAATATGAAAGCACATATCGCCTTTTTCCACAAGTAATGGAGTCTTCACGTGGCATTTAATGACATATGAGGTTCCTGGTTTATTGCAGTATTGCTACTATGGCGAGAGTGGGAACGTCGGGCTACCGTCTTCTCAAAACCCCAAATGGCATCCATCTGCGGTGAGTTATTCCAGCAAATTTATTCGTTTATCCACTGATAAAAGAAGCTGATATACATCGTCGTAGCACACAGAAGTGACTTCAAATTGTTTTTCCTTATTTCAGGCGAAGCTGAAACAATCGCTGTTCTACGCAACGTAGAAATAACTGCACCTAATGCAAGAGGAAGCTCTTCAGTGGGCGCGCAAATTGGGAGAAACATTGCTATGTTAGCAAAAAAAGCAATAATAGTCATCACCATCATCGTCATCAGCTTGACTAAGCCAACTGCAAGACAAAGATTTATCCCATGTTCCACCAGTTAACGCGGTCCTTTGCTTGCTGCTGCCGCTTTGTACCCGCAAACTTCCTTACCTTATGTGCCAACAAAACTTTGTTTCCCCTTCAACTACTTGCCTTCTTTCGGAATCTAGTCTGTGATTCTTAAATACCAGCAGTTGTCTCGCCTGCCCATGACTATTTCTTCTTCTTGATTTCGACTATTATGTCTTTATCACTCTTTTGTTCCTTGGTGCCCTCCGCTCTCTTGTTGCCTCTTTAGGTTACGACTATTATTTTCCTTCCCATTGCTCGCTGCATCATCCTCAACTTAGGTTGAACTCTCTTTGTAATCTTCCAGGTTTCTCCTCCGTAGGTTAGTACAGCTAAGATGCCGCTGTTATGTATTTTCCTCTTGAAAAGTAGTGGCCATCTACCACTCATGATTTGAAAATGCTTGCCGAATGCGCTTCACGCCGTTCTTATTTTACCAGCTACTTCCATCTCGTCGTTAGGGTCTGCGTTTACTACTTGTACTATGTAGACATACTCACAACTTAAAGTGCACTGCTAGCTATCTCAAAACGTTAAAGCATGTAGTGACAATATTTTATAGTAGAATCAAGAATACGTGTACTCATATAAACAATGAAGACTTAAAAAAACCTTATATGCAAGGGTCCAAATCCCGCCTCGTGAAGAATTTCTTCCTTTACTTCTTTCGTTTTCTTTGTTTTGGTATTTTTTCTCTCTTTTTCTTTTTTTTTCACTCATCGAGTTTATTCCAGGCCTCGCTTGAGAAATCGGCGCACGTGTTCTTGGAGCGAAGTAGAAGAAGACGTATACATAAATAAGAGGCAGAAAGACCACGTGTTGGTTGATGATGATGATGATGATTTCTGTTTCTGACTCACAAATCATGGCCAGTTTAGGCCGCTTCACTGCTCACGAATACATACTAACATATAAACCAATATAAATACAAACTATATAAATACATAGTACTATAGAAACCAATACGCCTAACAACGTCGCACAGAAGAGTTCACTGAAGATAATATATTGTTCGCTGGAAAGCTCAGAAGCTTGTTCCAGTTGCGTCCTAGTAAGGAGGATTGCACGTAGTTCATAACGTCAAGCGTATATTATCGCCATTTATTCACATTTTGAACTGTCTGCTTAAGAGGCGAGCAATGTTAATCCTCGAGTGCTTTTCTTCTGTCTTCATTTCTACCTGATACAAGGATTATTGTGCGTTTTAGTTGTTCTCGATCTTTTTTTTTCCTCTCAGGCACTATGAACTCATTCAGGAGCTGTAACAAGAAAGAAATAGGTTACGAAAAACAGCCGGTATATTTCATAGTGAACGCATGTATTGTGGGAAAGGAAAAAAAAACGGCGTATCAGTGTTTCTACCCTTCACTATCGCACACCGAGTATGGACGCTGTGTAGTCGTCCGTCTTCGCTTGTAACACAATGGCGATCAATGCAAATGACTGCATGGATGCGAGAGCTTGATCATGACTTGACAGATGGCAAATGCAGATGAGCTCGTTGGACGCACAACGAAGTACACCAATGTGAATATATAGGAGGACGCATGCCGTACGCGCCAATCTAGCTTCTAGTGCTTCTGTCCCATTGACATTTTCATTTATGTATCGACGGTGCTCATGGATGCGTGCTGAACAGGAGGAGATTGACCCTGTTGGGACCGACTGGGATATTGATTGTGCCCTGTGCAACTTGCGTTGGCTAGCATGTGCTTTGTGATTTAGCGGCTGTTGGTGGAGGCATGCTTTTGTAATTGATTATGAGAATGAGACAACACAACCCTGGTGACAGAATGACAATGTAGCATATTCACTCGCCCCGGTCGCCTCGTGTGGCCCGATTACATGGTCATATAGACTGATGAATTGACTTCATATTTATGAAACAGTACTCTTCATTCACCACACAAACGCACACACACGGAAGTAATTCTGGTCTCTATAATATAAAAAAAGCTAAGTGCTTTATACTCTCTTAAGTAATAGTGGAGCGTATCGATATTGCAGGATTTTTGAAATGAGCTATATTTTTCGTAATTCGTATCACTCGAGTATGGTTATAAAAAAAAACAAGAAAGTCGTATGTCTCTGTGCTGGCATTGCGTGTTTGCTTCATTGCGTATTACAAGAAATAAAAATAGAATATAGTGCAACGACTTTAAAAAATTTGGAGCTTGACGGAATAAATTTTCGATGGCCTAGCTTGGAAATTATGGGTAGCATTGGCAGGCAATATTTTGAAAGTGTCTTCAAATGCACCTCTGAACAAAAAAAGGGGGAGGGGGGTTAATAACACATGCTGCCAACTTTGATCGAAATACGCCAGGTGGCATTTATCTACCTAAATGGGAAAAAAATGAGCAGATAACACTGAGAAAAACAAACTTTGAAATAATGCCAACTACCTAAATGTTAGGTTGTCCCACTTATCAAGGTAAGGTCCTAACTTCACTCCTTCGCTAGTGCAGAAAACCAGAACACATATTAAGACTGACTGCTCCCACCGATAGACATTACATGCCTCCCGAAGCCTCGATTTAAAATTCAGGGTCGATAACCAGTGTGCCCTTAAGAATGCCTTTACCTCAAGTATGGTGCACCCTGAAACCACAGCGGCGTATCGTGTGCGAACCAAGTGAATCGGAACGTGAAATGGCGAGGTGCGTTTGAAGCCCTCATCTTTCCAAAAAATACTGTGCGGCCACACGAATCGGCTTTTTTAGTGTTAAGCGAAATGTTTGCAATGATTAGAGGGCACGCTGAGTTTTGCTGGGGCAGATGAAAACAGGAACCTGCTTGGCACTCGGCGGAATTTTAGATCACTCTCGGTCACCGACTTGGAAACTTTAGCTTTGCCTTCTTAGTGCGTAACATGAACGACTGAGTACTGTGATCATACACCGAAAGTATGTAGAACAGACATGGCGAAAGCTCTGCATACTTCACTGAGTAAGAAAATTCTGATTGGACAGGACATTGTGAAAAGGCGGCGTCGACACGATGATAGAAGACAAAGTAACTAAAGAAGGGTGTCAAAAGATGTGTGATACCAAGCACATGTATGCGAGCTGATGGCGTACTGAAATTATCACAATGCCACCAGTGGCGGAACACTATGGCGTTGTCATAAGCACGCACCTCCGCTTAAGTATTACTTTCGTTATGGGTTAGGAGGCATACGGGATGGCTTTAAGCTCTCCCACAGTAGAGTACCAAGTACTCTAATTTGTTAACATCTTGTTCTGAACACACACGCCTAAGTTTTACATAGCTGCCAGTGGCTTAAAACGAGCACTGGAATCAATAGTTTCATTCAGCCTGGAAGATGTTTCATCACGGGACATAGGCGAAATTGTGAGGAGTAGCAGACTAAGCAAAGAGCAAGAAAAAACGTGTGACGTTGCTTTGACATCACAACGTCACGTCACGTAATGACTTTCTCAAACGACATCGTCACTTGCTGCAAAATTATGTGCGGGGCAAAAAAGGTTGCAAGGTCGCAATACCATAGCTTCTGGAGGCCGTATAAAACCATATAAGGTGCCAAAGCGTTCGGGATGGAAAGTTATCATTGCAATGAGGTGAAGATGAAAAGTAGCAGAAAAAATTCGTTCGTCTTCGATCCGTCTTAAATGAATGCATAATAAACCGCGTGTGGCTTTGAAAAATTTTAATACAACTTTGTTTACTAAACGGCAGAACTATAATGATCACTTTTTGTTGTTTACAATCAACTTTTTGTTGTTTTAGTTAATGTCCTGAATTGGCACTGTCGTCAACATTTTCTACAAGGCCGGAGCGTTACACATCGAACTGATAAAAAAAAATGTGCCCCACAGTAAAAGCTTTCGTGCCTTCCTTCCTTTACCAAAAGTACTTTTTGAAACTCTTTTTCAATGCCTTACCGTTACGCTGAAACAGTCTGCTGCAAATCAGTCCTCTTTTTTGCGACCAGTTATGCAGGCAACTTTCGTCACGGAGCTAAATTTTTTCTCCCAACTGTGTTTAAGCCTTGTAATGCATAGCCAGGCATTGCTTTATTTCAGGCAGTGCTTGCCTATTTTAAATGTGTTACCCATGTATTAATTGATTGCACTACTACCTGACATATATGTATATTGGTTGGTTTGTATTTGGTTGTACCCTCCCTGTAAGAGCCTTCAAGAGAGGGCTGACAGTATTATGAAATAAATAAAATAAATAAATAAACAAGACAAGTGTTTCTCGCAATTTCACGTTATCAATTCAAAATCACTCTCGTATAGAACAAGAAAAAGCAAGATCGGGAACCTTCAAGGTCCCCAACAATTTTCTCAGTGAGACGACTTATTTTTATTGTTACAGACCTTGAATATTGAACAGTAGAGTATGGATAATTGGACAACAAATATAGAAGTCAGTCCCATCAAGCGACTGTCAAACACGTCACGACGTCCTATTTGAAGTAGTTGGCAAGTACACGTTTAAAAAACGTGGACATAGTTTTGTGGAACACCATATAGGACCTCCACATACCGGCTGTTGTTTTTAAGCCGTCATGACTCAATGATATTCACTCTTGTATGGAAATTTATTCTTTCTGACTTCAATGTCAGCTACATGAAATTTTCTTGCCAACGTAAATCTTGGCAAAAATAATCGATCTGGTAAACAATTAGGTGACAGCACTTGAAAACAGAACGTGGAAAATTATGGGTGCAGAGCACTTACAACCCGCCAAATTGTTTTTAAATGCGTAGTTGTGCAAAGATTGATATGTTCGCAATTGTATTGATTGCAAAACAAAGTTCAAAATGAGGAAGAACTGCATAGTACCAACAGCTTTCAAAGTTCACCGCTATTCAGTATGCTTATAAGCACGCCTACCCTGAGTTCTCTACACAGAGGTGGAGTATTATGACACATGAACGTCGGCACATGTAGGTTATCATAAATGTCCAGCCTGCATTCCATAGTTCCTGCTGGACTAGTACCACATTAGTGGTTAATTATTCTTCTAGTTATCTTAAAAGTGTTTCATCTGATTCGGCGTCGTTAGACAGGATTTTCGAAAAGCCTTCATAACAATTTCGTAACGCTGGCATCACCAGGACTTCTCGACTCCGAGTGAACGTTGCACCGGTGCGAGTCTAGATCAACTCAGAGTTTTCGTGCGGGGGCGATAGAGACCTCGGCTTCTAAAAACAGCACCCCGCCTTGCCAAAGGAAAGAAATTGAGCAGTGACCTACTTAGCAGAAGAACTAATTAGGACTTGTTTTCGCAGGCTGGCAGCTCGTCTGACAGTTCAGAAAAGCACTATCCAATAAATAAACGGCAGCTAGTCCCCTATAGGGCCCGTGTGAACAGGCATGGTCAGCTATGCACAACAGCTACGCAATCACAAGGAAAAAAGATTCAATACGGCATACCTCGTAATACTCAACGAGCTTAAGAAAAAAATTATATTTGAATGATGCGTGTCTTCATTGAACAATCTACATGTTCAAATTGTTTTCGATGTATATGACATCACTTATGTTTTTCACCACAAGAGTGACTCAGAAGTTATGAATCAGCGGATTGTGTCACTCCACGAATTCCAGGACCATCCACGAATGCTTCCCATCTCTCGCTTTATGAGTATACATGTAATTCTCGTTGCGTTTCAGAGTTTCTAAAGATCATGAAGTTTCTAATGATCAGTTTCTGAAGATCAGATAAAGGATCAATTATGCTTTTCTTGATTTTCACAGGTGGTTATCAGATATGCTCTGGCACTGAGCGTAAGTGACAAAGAGATGTAATACCACAATAGAGTACCACTGTGACGTTACATATGAGATTATCTTCCCGATATTCACTTCTCTATTTCGTTTTCTTTACTCTTCTATATTTCAAAATTCACTACCTCTTTCTAAAGTGTCGTATAGTATTGGCCGTGAGGGCCTTCACTGGAGAGGCTGGCACTGCGACCGTTTCGACGTCACAGATAGGATGTTCCTGCTTGCCTTGTTGTCGAACGCGTACTCGACATACGGATGAAATTGTGGTGCGAGACATTCAATAATCAGTGGATGAAGCTTAACTTGGCCAGCTGGAAATATTATCGCCTTGTAAGTAGTGCTCTTTAGTTTGCAAGCAACTTCAGCTTAGTTTTTTGTTCGGTGCCGCACATCCAGACGTATGCGACAGATCTCGCTGTAAGTTTTCATCGTCACCCCAAGTGTAATAATAAAAAAAGAATATGCAATACCTGGCTTGTAAAACCTAAAGTTACAAAGACACTCAACTTTAACTATAGTCGGGTACAACCCTAGAAGGCAGCGGCATTTTCTCTTCAAAGGCGGATGCACACAAGCCTCTACCAACAGGCCCACACTTCAGGTGACGTCATCAGCCGGACGCTGACCCTGCCGACGGAGGACATGCTGCCTTCGTTGTCTCCAGTTCAGCGCGCAAACGACCAATCGTTGGCAGCAGTGTGATGAGATAGCAGGGCGTCTAGCTGCCCGAATGAGCATTTTGAGCTTGCCAACACAGGAAACAATAGTGTTTCAATTAAGATATGCCAGCATGGAAATGTGTTACAGTGCTGGCATATTCAACTTCTCAAATCGAGCATGATGTGTGTGGAACGTTGCTTATCGGCATGTGCGATCTGGCATGTGCTGTATCATTTACATCGTTGCAGTTTTACCAAATCATTCGTCACGATACATAAATTTTATTTATACCGACGATTACGAGTTTTAGAAGCAGTCTGAATGTTTTTCAGTGATACTATTTCTTTAGTCGTGGAGTGAATTGGCTACTGCGCTTCGTCCATTTCGGCGGGGCCTCTCTTGTCGTCATAAGTTGTACCCGACTATAGTAGATCTGCATCAAGCACTTTCTCGAAAATTCCGTGTTCTTCGCTGCAGATAAGATGTTAGGTAACAGCTGATGCATGGTTGCGAGTGCTCCGGCAGCTTATCGTGGCCGTTTGCCGATGAAAAGACTGATTATGGAGAACGAAAGGCTGACTGTAAATTAAGAAAATAGTAAAAACAAGCAACTGCGTCTCAAATATATCTCGTTTGAATAGTTTCTAAGCGCTGAAAACTATACATCGATACTCTGCCGACAAGTGTAGGCCCAGGGGAAGAATAGGCTTACTAGTGGTAAAGGAAAAGGAAAACAAAAGCAATGGTGGCAATTGTCAAGTAATTTGAAGCATAACTTAAAAGAGTGATGGAGGGCAATCGGTTCTTCGTCATGCATGTCCCCCAGCGCTCTTAAAGAAATACTCAACAAGATTTTCGCTATCAAAATTTTCAACGAAATGGAAAGATTCGATCCTGAAATCGATAGAGACAACCTTAATTCCAGACAGAAACTACAGGAACATAATAAATATTATGCAATTTCACCAAACTGCCGCGTCTGGCAGCCACGCCGTGAACTAAAGGAGGTGACGTTTAGTGACGTCAAGCACACGCGAAACGTTGTTGTTGGTGGTGGTGGTTCGAGGAAGAATGAGACGCCTAATTTCTGCAGCCAACAATGCCAGCCGTCGCTTGCGTCTCTCAACTCGTTCATTTCCGCCTCTGGTTCCCAGAACCGGTATGAACAGCACAGGTTGCGAACAATGGCTGAGGCACAGAATGAGTGCTTTTGTGGAAGGAGGAAAGTGGAAAGAAAGGAAAGGTGGAGAAAAGGAAGAGGAGGGTGGGATTTCGCGTACCCTGCCTGCGCCTAGGTGAATATGACGTCATAGTTCTCGCTCTGGTGAGGTCACCGCACGCTCAATATCCATACAAAGCACACCCAACTGCTCAAAAAGATGGGAAATTAACTATGTTCATCAGAACTGTTGCATCTTTCGAGTAGAATTAATAAGTTTCATCAGTTGTTTTTTTTTAAATTTTGTTTCTTAAGTATGGTTCTTAAGTATGCACTGCTTTCTGAAATGGTACAGTTAATTCCAGACAGTGTACTCCTGAGTGGAGATTTCAATCTACCAGATTTTGACTGGATAACCAGTGGTACACAAAACAGGTCGTCATACTTTGTTCGGCGAATTCTTGAGAGTGTTTGGTTTTTGTCAATATGTGAATGTTCCAACGAGACATGATGCCATTCTGGATTTAATATTATGTAATGACCCAAATATTGTTTCCAATATTCCTGGTTTCGGTGATTCCTGGTATAAGTGACCATAAGGCCATTGTGGCAGATTTAAAGATAGAATACTGCCAAGTAGCACAGGCAATACCCCGAAAAATTTTCCTGTATGAACAAGGTGACTACGATTCTGTTTCTGCAGAATTAGAGTCGTATTACCCAACATTCTTGCTTTTGGCAGAAAGTCGTTGCTGTTTAGCTCTGTGGTCTTATTTTCGTGATAAGCTACTTCACGCAGTTGACGCTCATGTACCAAACAGAATTCTAAAGAAGAGAACAAAACAAAAGCCTTGGTTTAATAAAGACATTCGCAGGTTAATTAGGAAAGCACGAAGTTCGTACATAAAATTTCGCGATAGGAGTACCACGTCTAATGAACAAGAGCTAAGGCATGCAAACCTGACACTGAAGTCGGCAATAAAAACAAGGAAGGATACTTTTTTTTGCCCAATTAAGCGATAGGTTAAAGCAAAACCCGAAAGAGTTCTGGAAGTATGTTAAACAAACTAGAAAAGACGATATAAGCATTCCTGCTCTGACCGTGGAGGGTGATACTTTGTGCACCGATGAAGAAAAAGCTGAAGCTTTTAACAACTATTTCCAATCAGTTTTTACTCAAAGCACACCTGGCGATGTGGGGGCGCTTCCAGTCACGTGGACTTCCATGAAAGACGTGGAGGTTGACATTACTGGTGTTGATTGCTTGTTACGGCAGATAGATACAACTAAAGCAGTTGGACCAGATGGTTTATCACCATTTGTTCTTAAAAACTGTCACAGCGTTATTGCAAAGTATTTATGCGTTATATATGAAATTACACTAAATACTGGAGTTGTCCCACATGACTGGAAAGTTGCAAACGTTATCGCGGTTCATAAATCAGGTGATAAAAAGTTTGTCGAAAACTACATACCCATCTCGCTAACAGCAATTTGCTGTAAGTTATTTGAGCACATCATATACAGCGGGACAGTTAAACACCTAGAGTCAATCAACTTCCTCACTCCATCTCAGCATGGTTTCAGAAATAGACGCTCATGCGTAACTCAACTAGTCGAATTCCCGCATTACATCGCACAATCTATAGACAGTGGCGCTCAAGTAGATGCAGTGTTCCTTGACTTCCTGAAAGCCTTCGACACCGTCCCACACAATCTGTTAGAATTTGCAATGCTCTCTGCAAACATAAACCATAAAGTTATCAATTGGGTAAAGAACTACCTAAACGATCGACAGCAGAACGTAGTGCTTAACGGATCAAAATCATATGCTGTAACCGTTACGTCCGGTGTACCACAGGGAAGCGTATTAGTACCTTTGCTTTTCCTGATTTATATTAATAGCATAGTCGATGGTATTACCTCCCACATTAAGTTATTCGCAGATGATTGTGTAGTGTTTAGAGTGATTAAATCGCCCAAGGATGCTGAAATTCTGCAGCATGATCTGTACCGAATATCAACGTGGTGCCAAAAATGGAAAATGAGTCTAAACGTCCGTAAATGTTGCTGCGTATCATTCCCCAACCGGTTTAGTAAACTAGACACAACATACAAAATAAATAATTCAATAATTAGCCATGAATCCTATTATAGGTACCTGGGCGTCTATTTTTCCGACAATTTCAAGTGGAATAAACACAGTGACATAACTGCAACCAAGGCAGGCCGGATGCTATACTTCATACGCAGAAATTTTAGACAAGCTTCACAGACCGTGAAAGCAACCCTTTATCTCATGCATGTAAGACCTATTTTAGAGTATGCTTGCGTAATCTGGGATCCCCATCAGCAACACTTGATTGACGCATTGGAAAAAGTTCAAAACCAAGCAGCCAGATTTGTTAGCAACAACTATAATTCCTTTGCAAGCATCACGGAAATGAAACGAGCATTTAAATGGGAGACACTGAAGGTAAGGAGGCAGAAACTCAGGCTTAAATTTCTTCATTGTATATATTATAATGGAAATACCATTAACCCTCTTGATTATCTGTTCACACCAACGTACGTCTCTAATCGTCAGGACCATTCACGAAAAATATTAGAATACCGTTACAAAACCCACTCTTTCGGTAGTTCTTTTTTCGTAAAAACAATACAGGAATGGAACCGTCTACCGGATGATCTCGTCAATGAAACTGATAATGAATCCTTTTTTTTCTTCATTGTAACAACTCCTACAATATCACTACCACTAAGAATGGTTTGCTGTTTTGAAGCGTGTGCGTGTTTTCAAATGCATGACTGTGACGTTGTTTTCACTCACCAATATTCGAGTGTTTTTTTTTTCTCTTAAAATATTTTGAGTGCTGTTTTATTTGTTGAATCTATTGTTTTCATTGAAAACTATGTAGTTAAATTATTATGTGTACCTTCCCTACGTAATGCCTCACGGCGATGTAGGTGAAATGTAAATAAATAAAATAAATAAAAAGAATGCTTTTAAGTATGTTTCGTGATGCACTCCACTGACTCTTCCCACCAGGACCACCGCGGTGGCGTAGCAGTTCTGGTGCCTGGCTGTTGACCCAAAGGTCGCGTATCGGACCCCAACCACGTCGGCCGCATTTTCGTGAAGGCGCCCTTCCAGAGGCCTGTGTACTATACGACATCTATGCCGATTAAAAACACACAAGATGGACAAAATTTTGGAAGGCCTGACTAATAGCGTCCGGCATAATGTCGAAGTTTTGGAACGTTAAACAACGAATATTGTTATTAAATACGAAGCATTTCTTAAGAAACTTCGGCGACTTTCAACGTATCTATCTATCTATCTATCTATCTATCTATCTATCTATCTATCTATCTATCTATCTATCTATCTATCTATCTATCTATCTATCTATCTATCTATCTATCTATCTATCTATCTATCTATCTATCTATCTATCTATCTATCTATCTAGCCACCTAGTCAACGTATATCTCTCCGGGCCGTTTCGATAGCGGTAACGATACCAAACTTGGTATGGCATAACATGACTCTATGAAGAACATATTTGACTAGTCATAACATGAAAATCATGATATGTCATGAATGTCATGATTTACATTTCATGGACTTGCAGCTCTTGCGGTGGTTTCGTTCACATGGCATGTTGCAAAACTGCTATGGTATGGCATGATTGCATGGCGAACACAAGCAAAAGACCTTAACATGAAAATCATGACATGCTTGTCATGTAACAGCATGCCCACAAGCCATGCTCATGATGCGCTCGCGGCTGTTTCGCTAGCGGCATATACCTAATTTCGTAATACAGTACGTGAATGGATGACAAAGGTATGTGACTGGTGCAAACATGACAATCATGAGATGCGTGTCATGTGAGAACATGACTACATGCCACAGTCAAGGCGCCAATACATTTCGATGTGACGCGTTGTGCGTTCTTGCCGACGCGCGCCTGCGGCGCACGGCGGCAAGAACGCGTAGGCGTCAGCAGCATACTCGCAGGCGCATCGCAGGTGCGTTGCATCGACGCATGCTCATTTCAGCGCATGCGGCGTCCCTCAGTCGTGAAAAGAGGGAGAAACAGCGTTGTCTGGGTCCCCTATCGGCGCGAAATGCAGCATGTCGCATTTCGCGCTGGTTGCCGTCGGACCGCGCCGATGGACGCTGGTCGCACCTGCCGTCTTACAATAGAGTGCTCGCGTTTTGCTAACGTAGCGTCGCTGTGCCCAGCGTGCGCGCGCGTCAATGCTACATTGGAGTATACGGGGCCCTTCATGATGCGCTCGCCGCCGTTTTGCTAGCTCCTCAATTACCAAATTTGGTGTTACGTGATATCAGTGGATGACGAAATATATGACTGGTGCAAACATGATAATTCTCACACGCGTGTCATGTAGGAACATGACAAGATACCACGCTCATAACATGCTCGCGGCCGTTTTGCCAGCTCCACATATGCTAAATTTGGTACCACGTGACGTGAACAGATGACGAAGTTAAACGACACAATCAAACATGATAATTCTGATACGGAAATCATGTACGGCATCATTTACCTCCACCTTGTAACGTTGTGTTTAATATTGCCCCGAACTTGGTAAGTTAAAAAGACGTAGCTGACGCCTTCGAGTCATTTTAGACAAGCCCATAAGGGCCTTATATATATTCAGTTGATATTTTTTCGTTGCCACAGTGGTTACAGTCTGTGGTGTTGGCCGTCTCTGTGCGGAAAGCGTAGGCGTTGGTAAACGCAACGCCTAACCAGAGCCTACATAACAATGTCTGCGGTCTGCTCGGCATAGCCTCGACGGGACTTGAAGACTTAACGTAGGGCCGAGCGGGTACAGTCGGGCATGCTTGAATTGCGGCTGATTTCATTGTGACGTGCCCTATGCCTACGAAAGGGACTTAGCAAATTAGACATCTACCCTTTGTCCAATGAAAGAATTTTACAATATCGACAAGATGCAAATTCACAGAAGGAGGCACTGAAAGTGCTACTGCACTTTTTGCGATCAACCGGCCTTTCTGACAAGTTATAGCCAGGTCGCCCTTCCAGTGTGCATTTTGTTTAGAAAAAATTATTTACAGCATGTACAGAACACAAAAGCTTCACACCATTCCAGTAACAGGGCATATACACCTCGGCACATCTATAATTCACGACTAACATTGCTACGTTACAGTGAAGACATTTGCTCTAATATACATGAAAATGTTGGCATATATGTACACAAGAACTCAATCCGATATCATGATACAATGGTATAACGATACAATAGATGCAATGAAACACGATATGTAACAAATGAAATCATATAAAACAACTCAACGGGCGCTGCTTAGCACCAAGTCGGTTGAAAAATGAGTTGTATGCTTTCGTGTTCCACCTTGACGAAAGGGCACGACCAGTGCCGCAGAAACTTTTGCTCCCCGAGGAAGAAAAGCTCCTCGGAGAGGAACGCGAGCATCTCTCGTCTCATTCTCCCAAGTATCGGCCACAAAGCACGCCGGCGGCAATTGACAGCCACGGCCTCATATCGGTTTCTCCAAAGGCTGAACAGCCCCGCAACTATTAGCAGAGCGGAGAAGCGGCTACGCGGAAATCGGCCGTTGGACACGAAAATTCACACACCCTGTCCCCGAAAACCAGAATTAACCGCACGCCAAAAAAGGCGGAAAACCACACATTCAAACGTCGCATGTCGATTGGTCTCTACCATGACGCAGTTGGGGCAAGTGGAAGTGCGAACTACCTGCCATCGCTGCAACCGATCTTGCGTGGGGAGCAAGCCCCAGCCAACCTCCAGACAAAGACTCTGAGATGCCCTGGCAACACTGCGGCAGTTATTGGTTTCCAAGCGCGGTTCATTACAGATTGACGATGCTGGGGCACCAAGGGTCGTAGAAGGGCGGCCATTGTGTCCACCACTTTAGAATCGGCCACCTCTATCTCTGGGCACGTAGCTTCCAAACGTCGGTGAAATGTCAGAAGGGCTCGATACAAAGATGGTAATTCAGTTCATTGGGGACCTTGGTTTATTTGGCTATCCGGAAAGAAGACACGTAGTGACGGCCCCAGATGGTAGCGAGCCAGTGTCTGAGCGGGCATGCCATCATTGCTTAGTATTCGCAATAGAGTGCGGATGCACAATGTAGAAGCCGTGACGGAAACGTCGGGGAATGCGAAACCGCCTTGATCTCGCGGTTGAGCTAACGCTGGGCGCGATAACAATTCTGTGCCACCAGACCAACAAAATGAACTGATTAAGCTTTGCACTTTCCTGCAGACGTGGAGCGGTGGGAATGGCAAAGGTACCAAAATTTTCCTAGGTACACCGTTTGAGTTAGGTATCGGCGTTCCAAGAGGGGGAATTCGAAGTACCTGGCTGCTTTGATATCACTTAGAAGAGTTTGTACAACGGATGACCAGATGCTATCCTGTATACCAAATGCAGTGAAAGTAACTCCGAGTATTGAAATCTCAGGAGACCACTGTAAAGGCGACGTGATGTTCATACGACCGCTGGGGTTGCCAATGAAAAAATACTGGCTTTTAGAAAAGTTTAACCTTGCAGCGGAGATAATACCGAAATCATGGAATGTATCAAGAGCATACTGCAGCGACTGTTCATTATGTACATATAGAGTAATATCATCTGCATATGCAGTGACCTTTACTTGAGTGTTACCGGGTAGAGGTAAGCCACGAATTTGCGGGTGATGTTCAACGGCCCTTAAGAAGGGTTGTAATGCAAGGATAAAATAAGGGGCGAAGCTCCTTATAACGGCACCCGTTCGTCGATCGTAGTTGTTGTAGTATGTAACAGGTATAACATTTTGGCCTCCAAGGTGGTACCGATGAGAGATTTCTTGTGTGCGTTATTGAACAATAAAAAATAGTGCTCGATGTACATGTCAATGGTTGCTAATGAGGAATCAGAGATAGGAGCATTCGGCTTTTAGTAAACGCGTACGCTGTGATCTCCATTAGCAGCCATTGGCATGTACATTGAGCACTATCTGACAAGAAAGGGTTGCTAGGTTATACTCGCTGGGTGTAACCTCCTTAGTTTTAGAAAGGTTTAGCGAGCGTTGAGCCGTAGTGCCATGAATACAATGAACTAGTATATACCATGAACTCGCGTTGGATAAAGGTGGGAAGTAGATACGAAGCGCAAGCCGTAAGAAAGTAAAAGCCGAATTCTCCTGTCTCTCATTTCCCATCAGCAGCCATTAATGTGTACATTGAGGACTATCTGACAGGAAAGAGTTGCTAAGTTATACTCGCTGGGCGTAACCTTCTTGGTTTTAGAAAGGTTTAGCGAGCCTTGGGCCGCAGTGCCAAGAATACAGTGAACTAGTATATACCATGAACTCGAGGTGGTTAAAGGAGGGAAGTAGACCCCATAGAGTTTCTCAAAACTAACTAGAGGGCACTCTGGCGCTGCGATCGTTCAGCGACCATGGGAATGATGGGTAGTACACACATTTGTCCTGTCTTCGTAATTACGGGCGGCGAATCGTACTTGCGGCTTCGTTCATTGCTGTGTTTCGGTTTTGTTTTGAAATAAAGATTCGAAGTTTTTGAACTTCGTGACCCAATTTGGAAAGGTGAGTCTAAATAATGAGGTGGTAAAGCACAATCGCTGAACATTTGCTGATTTTTGTTTTGTGAGAAAACAGCTCCGAGCCATACGAACACACACGGAGCGAGAAGCAGGCAAGAAGTACAAAAAATAGACAAATGTGTGTACTACCCATCATTTTCATGCTCGCTGAAGCGCCGTGCGTTGCAGCTCCCATAGACACTAGCGCCAGAGTTCCCTCTAGTGTGTATTAAGAAACTCTATGGTAGACCCGAAGCGCTAGCCGTAAGAAAGTGTGCGTGTGCCACGTCTCGTTTAGTCTTTGGAATGTCCGCTGAATGGCGGTGCTTCTACATGAGGAATAGGGAGCCTTTATGTGCGCACGTCCCCATGTTTTAGGATGGTGTCAGCCTTTGTCCCACCACTTGCCGCCGCCCGCTAAAACAATGTTGCGAGTGCCGGTTTCCTTGGCAACAGGCGCCATGTTGGTTTTTTCGGCCAGGCGTTCCTGCTCCGCCACACTGCACCAGCTGCATGTTGGCGCAGGTGTGCAAGCTGCGGTATGAGCTGCGTTTGATTACCCCGTAGACGTAGCTTCCGCTGCGACACCATCCTCGCGCTAAGCGCACCTACAAGATCTTTGAAGTGTAAATGCCAGGGTGCTGCATGCCACAATGCAAAACCATCTGGAGACTTTAGTGCTTCCCGACTTGCTCTAGCCAACGGAAACGCTGGATTACACAAGTGAAGTGTGACTGCTTGGAGGTGACTACTTCTCGCCGTGTTTGTGAGGTGAGTACCTGTTGTATTGCGAGTGGGTTGAGTATATCACCACACATTTCATGAAATGGCTGACTTAGTCACGCAACGAAAAGCAGTTTGAGCAAAGTAAGCATGACAACGTGCACAGTATAATAATTAATTAGGCTTCGTTCGGCTACGCCAGACTATGCGAGCGGAAGATAATGGAGTATGCTTGTTTATCCTCGTAGTCGAAGCGCAGTTGCTCAATTGAATGATATGACTAGTCGAATGTGTGGTCCTGCATGCATTCACTATCGGCGCTTTGTCGGTTTCCGAAGCCGTCGCTGCATTCGTCGCGGAAAACGCCAGGCCCGTAAACCACCTGCAGAGGCTCCGGTTTGGGTCTTCTTTTGCTGGCAGATATTCGCTTTCCTGCAATGTTACCTTGGTCGCTGAGGGAGGGCATTTGCAGAGGCAGACATACGAGCCAATAAACGCTTTCCCTGTAGACTCTTGTCTGGCACAGTTGCAACACAACTAACTTTTTGTGCGGCTTGCCATTGGGTATTTATTCCTTGTTTTAATGACGCGTGCAACCACACCGAAACTCGCTCGATTTTCGCAAACAGGATTTTTCTTTAATGATATAGAAGGCGACAGATTTACTGTTCGTGTCCATCCATCCTTCTGTCGGTCTGTCGGTCCTGAACGGAGCAGAATATGTGCACTAAGCAAGTCAGTTGTCAGCCCATAACTCGAATATGCCCTATGTACTGCATCGTTATTTGTGTCGTCCTTTGTTTCATAACCAGACACACAAATGATTTGATATCGTAAACTTAGCTTTTATTTAGTGCTTGTAGAGAAAATGTGTATCGACTCCGTATATTTGGTCGGAGCCGTGTATGATTTTTCGTCTTATTGCTTTACTGTAGGCCCACTACGAGGACACAAGCTTCCAGAAAAGCAGGCAAGATGGTTTGAAGACATTAAGGCCAGATGCCGTTTGGATGCTCTTTGCAATAAAATCTGACCTGTAAAAATTTGGTTGGTCCATCGTTGCTTCCCTTTGCTTTTCTGCTAGCCTAATATACAGGCTTGTGGCCAGAGGGGGAGTGTTGGTGTAATATGATTGAATGCCCTACTATTTTTGGGCAATGCTTACAGCTTATAAGTTTTTAAGCAGTCATTGTACAGATTCGTTCGCAGGAACTAAACTTGCTGCAGGAAATTATATTACGGACAAACGCAATGTTTAGGGTATGAGAAACAGGCTAGCTGAGTTATTCAGTTTACGCAGAACATCGTGAGCAACCCGGTTGCTTGTTCTGCCTTCCCTCTCGTTAAGGGTTCCATCATATAAACAACACGAATTCGAGGCTTCCACTAAGAGGCCTTTGAGGTATCTGCAGTGCTAAGGTGAATTTACTTCAGCAAAGCCGCGCCGACAGTGAAGTCCGTTCATAGTGACATCGAGGTCACTCCCCCTCACAAACATAGGCTTCCTAAATTATCCTCGCTCCACCATTGCAGTGGGTCTACCAAGTGTGATAAACGACCTGTTCTAACAGTATTTTACACAAACTCAAGTCACGAACATATCTTTCCTGTTATACCAACCCACGGCTAACTTCAGAAAACAACCCTTCAGCCTTCAGAACTTGATATATAAAAAAATACCCTCTACTCGTTGAAACCCACGCTGCCGTCAATGTAAATGAGCGAGCACTCAGAACCAACATGGCGGCCCGTCAAATATGGGGGTCATTTTAGCCAGTTGTAAGAAACCATGATCGGAGTTGTCACCACCCTAAAACACGGAGACGCGCGCACATGAAGGCTCCCTGATGAGGAATATATGATGAAAAGATGCGAGATGGTGGTACTTGGAGTGTTGAATAGCTGTACGAACGGACACACAGACAGATGCATGGATGGACGCATGAACGGACGCAGGGACTGATGCATGGACGAACGCAGGGACGGATGCGCACGAACAGACGCACGCACGGACGGGCGGATGGACGAATGGACTATCACACAGACGGCACATGGACGGAAGGATGCAAGAACGACTGGACGGACTAATGCTTCGCCCCACTCTCTATAATTCACTCCGTGGATATGCTGCCATTTCTTTTGTTTTCTCATGAGTGTATGTGTGTGTTTTTCTTCTTTTTTTCCCCTCTCTCTACCCCCCTTCTTTCGCATATTACTCCCCCCCCAGTGCTGGGTAGCAAACCGTATACCAATATCTGGTTAACCTCCCGGCCTTTTTTTTTCTCTCGCTTTCTTTCAGTTGAGGTGTTAATTCAAAGGGTAATGAAGATTGACGTAATCTGAGACATAGTCTTTCACACAGGCAGTGAGGTTGAAAAAACTTAATCTCTGGCTAGTCGATGTTGCGATGTTGTATCCCAGACATCACAATTTTTACCGCGTAGAAGAACAGAAAGAGCTGGCTGAGAAGAGAAGATTAGTGATGATGGTGATGATGATGTTGATGCTTGAACTATGGCTTATACCATCTCAGGGGGATTGTCAAAGATTTGTTTATATGAACTTTTAGGTATTTCTAATTGCCTGGTGAACTTTCTTCTTCTATTCTCTGCCACTTTTTTTTCTGTTAGCGCTAAAAATAGGACGTCTGGGCAGAGAGGTCGAAATGCTCAGGGGGGGGGGAGGGGCTCTGTTTTGAATAATTAAAGAGTTGCCTTATGTTTTTGCATAAAAGACTGTACATATTTGTAATTGCCATGCGAAGTTGGAGAGTGTATAGAAAACTTATATAATCTCACCAAATCGTACCTATTCGCCACTAAGATTTCACATGAACAACATAAGACTAAGAGCCTGAGGAATACCACTTTGATTGAGCACAGAAATATTGACTTCGTTTTAGAAAAGTGATTGTCGAGAAGCTCTTCAGAAGATACTCGCAAGCAGTACTCAGTTTATTCTATACCTTACTAACAAAACACTGCTGTATATCTCGGATGAAGCTCATAGAGAAATGCTAATGGGAAATGACATCGTACGTAAAAAAATTCCATGCTCAATTCTTGTTTTTGGCACTTCTTTTTTTTTTTCAGGGCGTAGAAAGACTGCTTCATTTTCGGATGCTTCACTTCTCCAATGAGAAAGGGCGAGGGCAAGAATGATTTTAAAAGGTAAGCTATATTACTTTTTCAACTATTTCTCAACCACTTCATTAATCCGAATAAGGCAATATTAACCACATGACATAGTGACATTGGCTCTCTGTACGTGACACTAAATGTTGCTGCACTGTGTCTGAGACAGTTAACGTGTTTTTGAGTACTTCGTACTCAACTATGGGAGAGCACTGAGCCGTCCCGTTGAAGTTATATATGTATGTACTTACTAGCCGATGGTGTTTAGAATAAAATGTTTGACGATTTCGAGTATTTCGTACTCAACTATGGAAACATTGAGCGGTCCCGCTGTATGCAAAGAGCGATGTTTTAGACAAATGTGTGTTTAGAAAAAGTGGGTAACGATTTCGAGTAATAGGTACTCTACTAAGGGAGGGTATATAGCCGTCCCGTGGGCCTCATATTTGACGAGGCCCGGAGCCAAGGATAACGTTTGTTCAGAAAAAATTTATTGCCACAAACGTCAATAACACTCAACAGAACATTTACTTCTTAGACATACTCTAACGATTATGACAAAACAGACGTCATGTGTTTAAAAAAAGTTGTTAACGATTTAAAGTACGATGTACTCAACTATGGGAGAGCAGAAAGCCATCCCGTGTAGCGCAGAAATTAAGTATGTAGGAACACACAATATGTGTTTAGAAAAAGTGGTTAACGATTTATAGTACTCGGTACTCTACTATGGGAGAGCTGAAAGCCGTCCCGTGGGCCTTACATCAATCATCCCTCGTAGTACGATATGCGTTTAGAAAAAGTGGTTGAATAAGTGGGTAACGATTTAGAGTATAGGGTACTCTACTATGGGAGAGCTTAAAGCCGTCCCGGGCTGTGCCTGATTCAGAATGATAAACAAAACGAAGCTCAAACGTTTTGTTCCGATCGCGGCTTTTAAGGGTTACCAAAAGCCCTAACAATTATAGTGGACATCATTTCTTCTCAGGTGCTCAGCAGAACAACAATGCTATTATCTACTGCTACACTACTCCTAATAACGCATTCATTGGAACGTTGTGCTGTTTAAAACACGTTGTGATGAATTGTTTATTTATATCAAAAGTCTGCGCTCCGCGCAATCATTGGTCATGTCAAAAACACACAAATTTGCTTCATTTATAAAGTCTAACAGTGAATGGTGGTTAAGCCCAGCGATTCAGTGATAGAGGTCGGCCACGCATAAGGACCGTTGCATAAAGGTGGAGAAGGAAGTTTTTAAAAATTGGCAGCATATCTACGGAGTGAATGATGGAAAGTGGGGCTAAGCATTCGTCCGTCCATTCGTTGTTGCTTCCGTCCGTCCATGCGTCCGTCTGTGTGACCGTCCATGCGTCCATCCTCCAGTCCATGCGCGCGTCTGTTCGAGTGTCCGTCCCTGCGTTCGTCCATGCGTCGGCCCCTGCGTTCGTTCATGCGTCCATCCATGCATCTGTCTGTGTGTCCATCTATTCAACACTCCAAATACCACCATCTCGCATCTTTTGATCATATTATCCCTATATAGAAGCACCGCCATCCAGCGGGCATTCAAAGGACTAAACGAGAGGTGGCACACGCACAGTTTCTTACGGCTTGCGCTTCGGGTGTACTTTCCACCTTTAACCACCTCGTGTTCACGGTATATACTGGTTCACTGTATTCATGGCACTGCGGCCCAACGCTCGCTAAACCGTTCTAAAACCAAGGAGGTTACGACCAGCGAGTTTAACGTAGCAACCTTTTCCTGTCAGATAGCGCTAAATGTACATGCCAATGGCTGCTAATGGGAAATGAGGGACAGGAAAATTCGGCTTTTACTTTCTTACGGCTTGCACTTCGTATCTACTTCCCACCTTTAACCACCTCGAGTTCGTGGTATATACTAGTTCATTGTATTCTTGGCACTGCGGCTCAACGCTCGCTAAACCTCTCTAAAACTAAGGAGGTTACACCCAGCGAGTATAACGTAGCAGCCCATAACGTAGCAGCCCATTCTCAGATAGTGCTCAATGTACATGCCAATGGCAGCTAATGGGGATCGCAGCATGCGTGTTAACTGAAAGCCGAGTGCTCCCGTCTCTCATATCCAATTAGCAGCCATTGCCATGTACAATGAGCCCTATTTTTTATTGTTCAACAACGCACAGAAGAATTATTTCACCGGCACCACCTTGGAGGTCAAAATGTTATACTTCTTACACACTACAACAGCTACGAGGGACGAACGGGTGCCGCTATAAAAAGCTTCGCCCCTAAATATTCGCTGATCCCACGTACAGTGGGAATCGATGACATGTGAAGCTGGAATGAGAAATGTTGATATGAAACATTAAAATCAGCACAAAGTTACGAGGTGGAGGTAAATGATATCGCACATGACTTCTGTGTCATGATTATCATGCACGGATGTGTCATTTACCTTCGTCATCTGTTCACGTCACGTGATACCCAATTTAGTATATGTGGAGCTAGCGAAACGGCAGCGAGCACGCTATGTGCGTGGTATGTTGTCATGTTCTTACATGACACGCATGTCAGGATTATCATATTTGCACCAGACATATACTTCATCATCCATTGACGTCACGTAACACCGAATTTCGTAAATAAAGAGCTAGCAAAATGGCCGTGAGCGCGTCATGAAGGGCCCAATAGACTTCAATGTTGCGTTGATGTGCGCGCCCTCTGGGCACAGCGACGCTACGTTAGCAAAACGCGAGTACTATGTAGTCTGACGCCAGGCGCAACCAGCGTCCGTCGGTGCGGCCCGATGGCAACCGGGGCGAAATGCGACATGCTGCATTTCGCGCCGATGCATTACCCAGACAACCCTGCGTCTTCCTCGTTTCGTGACGGAGGGACGACGGACGCCGCACGGCACGCACCTGAGCAATGCCGACTAAATTTCAAGGCCGAAAGGCTGCCGTAGTGACGTCAGAGGGTGGGGGCCCAGTTACGCCGCGAACGCGGCGGAAAGCCTGTGTTTCGTTCACGTTTTAGGAGAACCAACGCTCGCGCTCTCGCAGCTGCTGCGGCTTGATTGGGCCGAATAAAAGATGTGGAAAAAAAAGTCTTACTGAGCATGCTCGGTTGGGCAACTGGGCCCCCAACCTCTGACGTCACTGTGGCAGCCTTTCGACCTTGATATTTAGTCGGCGTTGGCCTGAGAGTATAAGGCAGGACCAAGGAGGGCAGGACCGGCGCCTGGCGTGGCAACGCCGGCGTGGCGCGACGAAATGAACGCCAGCGAGCACGTGCACCACGTCACGTCAAATGTATTGGCGCCTTGATTGCGGCATGTAGTCACGTTCTCACACGACACGCATCTTATGATTATCATGTTTGCACCAGTCACATACCTTCGTTATTCATTGGCCTCATGTAATACCAAATTTGGCATATGTGAAGCTAGCGAAACGGCCGCGAGCCCATCAATGAGTGTGGCATACAGTCATGCTGTTATATGACACACATGTCGTGATTATCATGTTTTGATGTGTCATTTACCCATGTCGTCCGCAGGTGTCGCGTCATACCGAGTTTGGTACATGTGAAGCTAGACAAATGGCCACGAGCACATTATGAGCGTAGCATGTAGTCATGTTGTTACACGACACGCATCTCATGTTTATCGTGTTTGAACCAGTATCATACCTTCGTCATTCATTCACGTACTGTAATACAAATTTGGTATATGTGACACTAACGAAGCTGCCGCGAGCGCATCATGAGCGTGGCATGTAATCATGTTGTTACATGACACGCACGTCATAATTTTCATGATAGGGTCTGTCGCTTGTGCTCGCCATGCAATCATGCCATACCATACCAGTTGTGCAACATGTCATGTGAACGAAACCACCACAAGAGCTGCAGGACCATGATATGTAAATCGTGATATTCATGACATATATATCATGATTTTCATGTTATGACTAGTCAAATATGTTCTTCATACAGTCATGTTATGCCATACCAAGTTTGGTATCGATACCATTATCGAAATGGCTATGAGAGCGAAAAGTCCTAGGCGGATAGATAGATAGATAGATAGATAGATAGATAGATAGATAGATAGATAGATAGATAGATAGATAGATAGATAGCTAGCTCGCTAGATAGATAGATAGATAGATAGATAGATAGATAGATAGATAGATAGATAGATAGATAGATAGATAGATAGATAGATAGATAGATAGATAGATAGATAGATAGATAGATAGATAGATAGATAGATAGATAGATAGATAGATACGCTCAATGTCACCGAAGTTCGCTAAGAAATGCTTCGCATTCAATATAGTCCTGCGCAAGCCCACAAGTGTGTACCAGTAATATCGCAGTAACATCGCGTCACAAAACGGGCGGGGTGTACCATGTGACCCGCGGTAATGCTGCGCCAAGAGGGTGGTCACAGGTGGGATAAGCGCAACCCCGACACGACAGTTATAGCGCGAGAACAAAACGGCGACACAGAGACAAGAAGGACACTTGACTTGTCTATATGTCACTGTTTTGTTCTCGCGCTATAACTATCGTCATGCCATACCAACTAGCCCAAGCTGCCACACTTCCCGACACGAAGCCTCCGCGACGTAACCTTCTACCAGTACGTTAAGTTGCCAATAAAGTCTGGCCCACACGGAGGTATAAGGGTATAAGGCTTTCTTTTAGCGCCGAAGCTCCTCCGTCCATGACTGGTCTCGCGATGTGTAGCCCATATAGTTCTGATTGCTCCCGCGAAAGGCGCAGCTGTCCTATAGCTTGAAGCACCCCAGCTAGATGTCACGGCACACACCTGCAATTTTCGGTTCCACACACTCCGCTGCAAACTTGCCGCGTGGGCTTGCTACTCATCACGTACATGCCAAAGGCGAAGGCAGTGGAGCCGCGGACCCGCAAGGCAGCAGCAGCGCCAAGACTCTGTGGTGAGAGCCCGGGAGACTGAAATGAGAAAGACAGTTCGGAAAGCGGACCCAGCGCTGAGGCCCAGCGAGACAGAAACGTCCCGTAGGCGGCCGCTAGCCGACCCCCAGCTGAGTGCCCACGAGGCCCGAGAAGCGAAAGCGGCGAAAAGCGAACTTAGGAGCGGAACAGGAGCTGGATGTGCATATAAGTGTGTATACAATCACCCTATAACAACGTGTCACGTCTTTGTATCATGTGTGGGACGAATGTTTCACGGGTAAACCGATAAGCCTTGGGGTTCACCCCACCCATCAGCATTCACTTTGTGGCACCGCCTATGTAACTGGCTGTGAAGAAAAACATCGTGAACGGCGCTTTAGGCGCGCATCTGCTTGTGTATAAGGCGAACTATTCTTTATTTTCCTTGTATTCTCTCGTTCTTTTTACATATTCAGAGGTACAGGCTAGCGGACTGGTCTCAGCTCGACTAAGCGTTAAGCTTTTACATGATGACATCGTTATCTCTCTCTTTCTCTCTCCATGGTCTCAGTGACATGATAAATATGCCTCTTTTATTACAAACTACTTTTTCCGCATTGTGTACACCGACAGGGACAGATTTTTGTCGCGCGTTTCTATGAGCATCATGATTTTTTTTTACTTTCTTTTTTGCGTCTGTTTATGTCTGTTAAGGTTATGTTCTTAGGTGTCCACGTGCATTACTTTGGAAATGTCATGCTTCGTATTAGTTTACTAACCAGTGGCGTACCAACTCTTTCGCGAGTGGGGGGGGAGCAAACAACCTGCCTCGCTCGTCAGGCAGGATATATATATATATATATATATCAAGAGAGAGAACTTCATCGACGCAATTGCACATTGTTGTGACTTTTAATGCACACAGCGTTCAATAGCGTAAAAAAGCGACATGTGAGTTTAAAGCAGCATGTACTGAGACAACACATGTATATATGTGTCTCTTGTGTCATGCACATAGTAGTATTACATGAGACACTTTTTATGCATTGCCTCGCAACTTTCCGCGTGAGTAAATTTATGTAGCTGGCGGCCTCCCCCAACACTATATATTTATTTGCATCATTAAAATAATGTTTGATGACTAAAAGCAGCTCACAAAGAAATGGAATTTTAAATGCATGGCAATTTATAGAGAAAAAAAAGACGTTTTGAGCGTTTCTATCTACTTATCTAGATATTTGATTAGCTATACGTCTTGGAACTCTCGCATTCGCCTCATCGCTTAGTGCAGACCGAAATCGGCATGGGGGGGGGGGGGGACACACGAAGGTATGCGAACATGTATGATGCCGACATAACGTGGAAATCACCTGTACGTCATGAAACTCTTTCTTTCAGCCATGTGTCCCATACACGTATAGCACGGGCTGCGGTATGCTGGTATGCGCCTTAAAGTTTGAATCTACCTAGGAGCAGTGACAACAGATGTCGCTCCTTTAAAAGCGAGAGCCTTCCGAAAACCTCGCATTTGCAGCGCTGATACAATGAGTGCAAATAATAAAAATCAGGATCCAAGAAGGAATGGAAATGCAGCATTTCGTGGGGCAATCATGGTTTCTATCACAGAACCATGCAAGGTATTCAATCTGCTTGCGTAAAAGTACTGTGCAGACCTCAAGTCAGTGCAATGTGATTACGATTACTATGCCAGCTATCTAAGTTTATAACAAGGAGATAAACATTTCATTTGTACTCCTACTATACAGATGCACGTCATGTTTGTTTAACATCAGTTGCAGCTTCAGCATCGCACCGCTAGGAGCCTTCAAGAGCAATCGTCACAGCATAAATTTTGGGAAAATATTTACTCTTTAAAACATTCTCTGTTAACATTTTCATTTCCTCGTTAAAATATAATTCAGTGATTACTGTGGTGAAGGAACACTTCGACTTCTTTGTTGGTTTCCCCAGCATGCAGCCACCCGTGACCACTGTCAACTTTTCTCAAGAGGGGGGGGGGGGGGGGGGTGTCGCGCCCCTCTTGCCCTCCTCACCTGCGGCTGATACGCCGATGTTACTAACGTATTTTTTGTGTGTGAACTTTCCTTCCTCAGATCCTAGAACTTGGACTGTATGAAACGTTTGAATGCTAGAAACAAGAACAAGCGGTAAATTATAGCTAACTCATTTGTAGTACACTCTTTGAAAACGAGGACATGTGTTGTCACCAAGGAGAGGCGATGTTTTTTTTTTTTTGAACTTACGATTCTCCTCACGCAAAAATATGCATACTTCATTGATGCCTGTAAAAGTTTTAACATCTTAACTCCAGAATGAAAATGATTGCCCCATTTGTAGCATATACTTGCGCGAGAGAGTTATAGAGCTCGTTTTTCAGCGTTTCAGACTACCATCTCTCGACGTCCCTTTTTTTCTCAAATCGAAGGCTGTTTTTGAAGTCTATCTTGTGGAGAAAATTTGACATTTATTGGTGTCTATTTCTCACAAATCTCCAATACTCCGAGGTGCGGTGTTAAGTTTTATTCTATATGTTGTTGCAATATCTCATTAATTTTGATTCAATCAAAAGGCATTGCCTTGTTGCTGATAACACTGTTTTCTCATCCTTTCATTTCCCTCACTGCCTCTTTATTTACGCTGTTAATAAGGATTTTAGTGTGCGTTGGTGTAAAGGCACCAAGGGGAAGTTTGCGGGGGCAAGCTGTACAAAAACGTTCCCCAAGGGCAACTTTTTCGTGCCGTATGTGATAGTATCAATGACTTTGGTGATGTGATCTTCCGAAAGGCCATGGGCTTAAAATTCGACATTTTGTGGAAAGCTTAGGATTGTACCTGCCCTCTGAAACCGTAGCTTTTATTAATATGCCTTTCTTTCAAGAGGGAGTAATCTGTATTAGATTATTCACTGCTCCAGTTATGAGGAATCCAACTTTATTCTTTAGTGACAAGCGTATTTCCAAGTGTAAGAAAATTGTGGCTGCTCTGACTTAAACATATTGAGATATATCACCGATTACATCATAATCCTAAAAGAAGCAAAGCTGGGAGTTTTTGAAGAGATGTGACAAAAAGCACTTAGCGTTTGTTTTAGTTTTGTAGCAAAGGAGTGAGATTCATGCTTGAACGACTTGCATCAAGATTTGTTCAGCTTCTTGATATCAGCCAAAGTGTACATAAAAGTCAGGCATGCTGCACATACCATCCATGATGAAAAAAAAAAAACAGTTTTCAGCTACGATTCAGCCTCTTATAAGGCTATGAAAAAAGTTTTTGCTAAAAATGCATGCATGCTGCTCTTAGAAAGTCCTGCGTTCATCAGGTGATGTGCAGCCTCTAGTTCCAGGTGCTCCACCTTCCCCGTCGAATCGTTGACTTCCATTCCCGGAAGCTTGATCAAAGAATTGAATACAGGGAACCACACTGGCCCGAATCAATCGGACATCAAAACGGTGTGGTCCGATGTTGTGCCATAAGTGCATGACCTCTTCCACGGCTTCAAGAAGGTGGCCGAGACGTGCGGCATTTCGATTGTTTATTTAGCACCTGGTATGTTTAAACCTATAGATACACACCTATAAATGGGGCTACCAAGGCTGGCTGCACAGAGAGCGCCACAAATTTCATTGTGGCGTGCATAGGTTGTGATTTACAGTATCCCACTTAGTTGTGGAATGGGCAGTGTTGGCCACACTGGCCGCTGCTGTAATGAAAGGCTGAGAGAGCATTGCCCAGCCGTCAATTCACTGGGGGGTCGGGTGGACATTTGGCAGATCACTGCGGCTGTTGTTTTTGCACGCCCGACTCCAAGGGCGTCAGTAACTTGCGCAGCCCCGCCGTGGTGGTCCAGTGGACAAGGTACTCGGATGCTAACCCACAGGTCGCGGGATCGAATTCTAGATCTGGCGGCCGCATTTTAGATGGGAGCGAAAATGGTGTAGCTCCGTGTGCTCAGATTTGCCAGCACGTCCAAAAACTGCAGGTGCTCGAAATTTCCGAAGCCCTCCACAACGGCGCCTCTCATAATCATATCGTAGTTTTGGGACGTTAAACCCCGCTTATCATTCAACCAATCAGTATCTTGTTCAGCTTTGCTACTGAGCAAGCTCGTGAGAGCTGTGAGACATAATGCATCATTATCGAAGCTTATAAATGCGTAAGTACACCTTCACTAGCTTTGCACGCGACAGAAAAAGCATATTGCAAGCTACAATCCAGATATCTGTCTTAGTAGCGATGTCTTCACCTATTATAGGGTTCTGTGCATGTCTGTACATTTTTCGTCGTTTTACGTCAGTAACCGTTCGGTTTATGTATTGCGCATGAACTGTATACGTGGTTCTTCTTTTGTGCTTGTTCCGGTGCGCTTGCTAAGCTGGATACGTGTACCTACGTGCGCTACATTTACGGTCCCTGCCACAAGTGCAATGCGCGGGATGACTTTTAAGTGCCCTTGTGAGGCCTAAACTATGCAAAGAAATTTTGTTTCATAAATGGCCACCAGCTGTTCTAGCAGAAAGTTCTATGCAAGATACATATGTAATGACTCGCGAACGACACGTAATTCTTTCTACATGAGACGCGAATATTCTTGACAGAGTAACAAATATACTACTGCAGAATGCTGGCGTGTGGAGAGTGGCACCAACTTTTAGCCGGTATGACTGTTCAAACTCACCCCCTGCGCCACACAGATGGAGGCACACTTGGGTATTAGAGCACGTACCGCCATCTCACAGCTAAAGCTAGTACTAGCCGATGCACGATGTGGCGGCTACAATCAAGAGAGGGCAATATTGTTCAAAGCGAGATCACTTGGAAGTTGCGCAGAGTACATTGCGATGTGTTTGTTACTTGCATGTCACACAGCTTGATCCTAGATTGTGTATGGAAAGAACGGTATGCTTACGAAACATAATAACGGTGCGGGTCACTTGGCTGGTCACTAAAAAAAACTCTGATCATCATCGCTGAATGTTTCGTGATGATTACGATAAGACATAGTGGGAAAAATGAATATTGCATATTTACAACTCTACGACAGTTCTGGCCGAATATATGCGCCACCCACACATTCATTGTATGCAACAAACAGTGACTTGCGGCAACAGATCGATATTGTGCGCCGCCACTGCAAGCGAAGCCATTGAAGGCCGACAGAGTCAAGCTACGCTTGCGCTACCACAAAAACTGATAGTGCCTGCGCGTGCAGGGGCTGAATGTTACCGCGGTAGCACCACACTCTTTCAGCACATGCGGACGAGTACATACCGGAATTGAATACTATGCGCTATAGCTAGGTATTGATGCTGAATGAGTTGTATAGTGACGTGCACTCCTAGACGACTGTCACGTGCCCAGGCAAAAAGTAATTTATATGGCAGTCGCATGAATGCGTAGCATGTTCCTATATCCAGCCTAATGGATATTGTGAAGTAGCAGGATAGAACATGCTACCACTAAGACCGACCTCTCTGGCTTTCTGTAAATAAACCTGTGTCTCCCCTCTCTCTGAAATTCACGGCACATTGTCGCTCCAAACAAAAGATGCAGATATAAATCAGTGCCTTACGAATCATTAAACATGAAACAGTGATTTCAACCAAAACAGCCAATCAACCTTATGCTATTTAATAAGCAGAAACGGGAGAGGGGTGCGCTTGCTTTGATTACTGCCCGGTTGGTGGCGTGTGCGCTCACAATCTTTCTGTCACTGGTGTCACGGTTATCAATAACGTTCCACGTCAGTCAATTCCACCTTTTGTGTTGTACAGATCACATATCTGGCAAGACATAACTACAGTATACAAAAAGATAGTGCACGAAGATAATTCACACTGAAATGGGAGCGAACATAACCAAGACCTACTGTACACTCAAGTCCCAAAGTACTGGCAGTCCACTGATTCTGACACTGACAACCAGGGGAACTATACAGGCTGCGTTCATGGGAGTTGGTGATCATTATGCCTGTCTTGCTGCCGGTGGGTGGCCCAAGTCGCCTCAGTTGTCTAAACACAGTTGGTGACGTGCGATTTGATTTCAGTATGTATGAAGAAAGTGGTAAGACTTCCTTGAGATCGGAAGTTGCTGCCAAGATCTGATGCAAAGCCTGCCGCCTGAAGTCTACGCCTAGTTTACGGCGCTTAAATCTCAAGCGCGCCCGCAAATAGGCTACATGCAGTGGTCATCTCCGAAATTTGTGGTAGGGCAGACTAAGCTCAGAAATTTGTGGTAGGGCAGACCATGCAGACTAAGCTAGCAGAAGTCTACCATCATCCATCGTATTAAATGGACGCTCGAATATTCCCCAACACTAGCAAATAAAGCCCGACGAAGAGCCGCCTCATGAAGTTCGGCAATTCAGACTCGTTACCTTCAACAGGACAAAGACGCGCGCCTAACTGAACTTCGAAACGCTAAGCTTAGTTATAAAATCATATTAACGCATTTCCTGTGGCTCGCAAATGCTGCTGCAAAAGTAACATTTTTTTCAGAAAAAGAAACAAGCAAACTAACAGAAAAACATACTGACTGTATAGCCGTGAAACGATCCTTGCAAGAATAATCTGTAGCGATGCCGTGAAACGAACTTGCCAAGCGAAATTTGCTTTTAACCTGTGCTCTCAAACGCTGAATTTTGGTACATTTAGGGAATGTACCACGCGATGACAAAACGCTGGTAGAACCAAAAAATTTGGTATGCTGATTACTTAGGTGTCTTTCTGCGCTACAGAATTTACAACGCCCACGAGTTGCCGTTAATCCGGTGATTAAATTGGAGAGGTTGCTGAGCTATCAATCCGTTTCTCATGTTTTAGGATGACGTAAAGTGTAACGTTAACGCAACTTTAAGGGTACGACTCAATGACGTATGCCAACACTATTGATACATAACAGTCAATATGCTTGCCAAGTACGTTGCGCCAGACCACCAGGATTGGGACATTCATTTGCCGTATGTGACGTTCGCCTACAATTCATCTCGTCACAACACTGCCGGCTATTCGCCCTTCTAACTCCTATATGGCCGGGACCTAACTCTACCCTTAGACACTTTGCTACCTGCGGCCACTGAATATGCCGGGGAAGCCATTGCCCGCGCCGACCACGCGCGCCAAGTCGCCCGTAAACGTCTACAGGCTTCGCAGGCGCACCAACAACAGCTCTACAATTCTCACCATAGGGACGTGCACGTTTCCCCGGGTTCTCTCGTGCTCCTCTGGTCACCTACTCGGCGTGTGGGACTGTCTGAAAAAATTGTTGTCGCCCTACACTGGGCCATTCCGTATCGTTCGCCAAGTGACAGGCGTCACGTACGAGATGGTTCCAACCGATCCAACAAAGTCATCGTCAGCTCCGAGCGACACCGTTCACGTGGCTCGGCTAAAGCCCTATTACCCCCCTTCGACATCATCTGCGTAGATTTAGCACCGGGGCGGTGCTTCTACCGCCGGGGGTTATTATACATATGCATGAAAGAGGAGGACGAAGTGAGCTTTCGTTCGATGCTCGACTGGCGCCATCGTGCTCGTCGAGTTCTGTGCGTTGTAAATAGATTATTAAAGAAATTACTCGTGACACTATGAAGTGGATTCTGCAGCATATGCAGCGCCTACGGTCACGTACACGCTAGCATATGCTATCGAGTGATGCTACCTTGAACGGTTGTTTGCGATGTCCTAACACCAAACATAACCAGGGTTCATTTAGGATTGGTTCGGCGTGAAAGGCACAAAAAAGAAAGAAGTTTTAGTGGAAAACTACATTTATTCCCCATTTTCGGTAAAGCTTCTTCACAATGAACTAACTGCTATGGCATCACACACTGCAGTGTAGGCGTAACGCTACCATATATCAGCCCTCGAGAACAAAACAAGAGCGCTCATAGCAGACTATTTAAAATCGTCTTAGCGGTTGCTAAGTTGCAAGGTTGGTCTACGAGTGGCAACCATGAGTACTAGAGGTCTTATTTGGTCTGGCTGCTACACGTTTACAGAGCACGAGAAACGGCACAACCCACACGACAACAAGACAAAGGCGAACCAAGTGTTAATGAGCGCCTTAGACAACACTAATCTAAGGCCACCTGGCTGCGCACAGTGCCATCTGGCTTTTTTATGCCCTATTTGATTCAATACAAAATACTAATCCGTTATGGTGACAAACGAAGTCGCCAAATACATGAAGCTTACTGCATCAACGAAAAATTCGGCAAATCTACCATGGCGATCGATATTATACGAACCATGCGCAGAAAAGATGACTATATTGCAATTTTTTATTGAGCGAAATGCTATGAAACTATGCTTAAGATATGTGCAAAGTTTTACGCACAGGCATATATTTGACAGTCGAATATCTTTTATATAGCCAGTTGCTTACAGTACTTGAACGTTGCCCACAGCAACATGGATATTACCCGACAAGCAGTTAGCTGAAATAGCGCTTGTGCTCACGAGGCTGGTAGCCCTCGATAGTGCTACGTAGGCCAACTGCAGTCGATGGCACTTAATTGCCACCGACGTTAACCGAATGTGGCTGGCAATGTGCATATGTAATGTTTATAAAAGCTAGATAATCAGCACTGCAACAACATTTGACATTTTGCCAACATTACGCCTTAATAGGGTCTTTTTTCCAAAGCAGTTCCGTGACCTGGCGTGTCTCTGCAGTACCAATACTTAATGCCACGCCGAATGCATGGTTTGGATTCCAGCTGGGAACATCGCATATTTATTCTTTGCATTCGTCGGGACACCGCTGCCGATGTCAGCTTTTCTTAACGCTCTCACATTAATGTTGCCACTGTCTCTTCTCGCTGTTCCTGGGTAGATATGAATTGCCAACGGCTTGTGGTACAAACTCGCATGCCGCCGCTTGTGGTATATGGGTATGTGCCACATGTCTCTGGATGAAAGGGTACGACAACTTACGTGACGGGATTTTGACATTATTCATGTCATGACCGGACATTCATATTCGTCAAACTTTCTTACTTTCCTATACTAATTTCGGCCTACTACAAGCTAAAGGGGGATCACGAGAGAACCCAGACGTAGGCGGCTCGATAGATAGATAGATAGATAGATAGATAGATAGATAGATAGATAGATAGATAGATAGACAGACAGACAGACAGACAGACAGACAGACAGACAGACAGACAGACAGACAGACAGACAGACAGACAGACAGACAGATAGATAGATAGATAGATAGATAGATAGATAGATAGATAGATAGATAGATAGATAGATAGATAGATAGATAGATAGATAGATAGATAGATAGATAGATAGATAGATAGATGCTCAAAGTGGCTGCAGTACCTATGTTTTGCACTTAAAAGGTGATATGTGCGTGAGTTTACTTCAATCGCGCTCCTCGCCAAGGAAGGTGCATACCTGTCATTTCCATTTTTCATAAAATTTTTAACAGATAGTTTGCCACTCTTTTTCTCATCCCCAAATCCACTTTTGTCTTGTTCTGCTGTGGTTTTTAGTGTTTCTCTTACTTTATGAATTAACTGGGAGGTTTTCAGAGGTCTCGTTCATTCGATAGTTTTTCCACTTACCTCTTTGTCTATTTCATTTTCGGAAAACCAAGGCTAAAGAAAGATCCAGCTAGCATTGGCAAAACAAGAAAGTGACACGTATGTAGAAGTGCGCGAACAAAGAGGTCTCTCATCGAGCTTCCCCGTTCGTGTAGTTGTCAATCTCTGATATGTCGGCAATGAGTAAAAGTTGCCCTAAGTAAAAAAAAAAAAATTCGCGCAAGCGGTGTCTTCAACAATCCAAGTCCGTAGAAGTGTAAAACAAAGACTGTAGCCATGTAGATTATTGGTTCTTATATATACTCCTGCTGGCTTCAGTGTCTCAAAACAAACGTTTGGACACAGCAAGAAAAAAAAAAATGATTGCATTCTTTTCTGCGCAACAGTATCGACCAAATCAAAGCAGTCACTCCGCATCATCGAGGGACACGCAGATGAACTCCGAATAACTCTGAAAAATATCAAAGGAATATTTTATTGTTTATTTACATGTACATTGATAATGCACATGGAGGCACTTTGACCAAAACTCATGAATAGATGGCGTGGACTCGGCTTACTCTGGCACTGCGGTGCTCAGCTTGACACGGGAATTTGCGATGCCTTCTTTTATTCTCTTTCCCGACACCCTCTATAGACACATCGAATGAAGACTTCTAGTATAACATATTTCGTGAGACGGCAACACTCAGGATGGCGGAAAATTGGCTATCTGTCGAAGTGGAAAGAGCTAAGCGTGTTTGTTCATCCGTCTTCTAAATAAACAACTAGTCGCGAGTAATGTTCAGAGTGGCCGTGAGCTTGTGCGTCATGAATCTGTGCATGGGCTGGGAATGCAAGTAGGTCAAGAATATTCTGCAGGCCTCCTACAACTACTTCCGTGAAGAGCGAAAAGAGCCATTGGCCTATTAGAGTTACTAAGCAGTGCTGAAAGCGCCCCTAATACAGTTTAAGTTCTTAAACGTGGCCGACGCGACTTTCTGGATTGGCTCGCTTTTAAAGCACAAATGCGTTTTGGAAACCGCTACGAATTCAGTAGATCAAACAGCCAAGTGAAAACAGTGTGCACGACTGAATGTAGGAAATGGACATCTTTAGATAGAAGCGATTGACTTACGTGGTGTCCATATGTGGAGCTTCTCTAGGGCGACTCGATAAGTGGACTGCAAAACTCAACAATTTACAGCCAGGGCATGCATATACTGCAATCTATCCGTATACGTCATTGTCAATGGCATGTAAGTGTGGAGTGTTATGCCTGCGAGTCCACAGCGAACGTCCATGCCTCTGAAAAAGGCAATCTGTGTCAAGGCCAGCACGCGAGCCCGCCCGACGCGAACAACTCAACGGCGTCATCACGCGGCGGCACCTTTCTGTCGCGCACGCACAGTGAGTCACCTCAGCTAGCGAGCCCGTCAAAGCAATCGGCGCCTTCCTGTCTGGCGAGTCTGACGCAATGCGTGGCGACGTCACTCGTCCTTGGCTGCAACTACGCGCAGCGGCTCCGGATTCGATGAAAATGACGCGGCCCAGCGGCGACCCCATTGGATTATTCTGACGTCGCGGCCAGCGGCGCTTCTGGTTGGACATTTGGTTACTCAAAGAAATCTCCCAGTGCATATAAAAAAAAAAAAGCCCTGCGGCGCGTCGCGAGCAGTAGACCTATGTGTCAGAGAAGAGAGCTCGGCTCTTCGAGTCTCTAAACTGTCGGCCCCAGTGCCGAATTTCTAACGCCTCTATTTCTTTGCTCTACATAAACCTTGTTAACTCACCATCGTCTCGTCCGCTCGTCTATCAGCTCTGCGCAGAAGCAGTCGCGAGCTGAGAAACCTACGCTACCAAACGGCTGGTGACCTTCCCGGCGGAATTCGAAGCAGTGGCGCCTTCGGGGCCGTGTTGGCGTCACCGTCTTTCGTAACAGTGAGAGCAGCGATGGGATTTCATGCGCCCTTCGTAACGTCGTCGGAGGTGCGCTTCGTAACAGGAGTCATTGGAACCATCATTGTGTGTGATGGCATTGTGTGCAGTTCCATTACACACATTAATGGTTGTTGAAGTAGCGCAAGGTTTTATCTGGAAAACTGATTTCAGAGTAGAGCGGGAGGCGCTTTATTTGAAGCTAAAGTTGCTCTAAACCCTGAACACTGAACAGCAGACAATTTCGAAAGATCTGTGCATAGGAATAATCTCGGTTTCACTGCAGTGAATACTCGTTCTAAAAAGATGATTGCATAGGAATAATCTTGGTTTTACTGCAGTGGATACTCGTTCTAAAAAGATGACTCTATGATACACATACTCAGAGGCGCTGCAACACGGCGAATCAGCCAAGAATGGCTGTGCGAAATTTAAGAAATGAAAAAAAAAGAAACCAGAAAAACCTCTCCATGCTATGCAGTCTCGCGCTCTTATATAACACTTCTCGGAGCAACTACAATACGGCAAGTTTTAACGCGCCCACTAATCAGCTTGTTTTGTGGCGTATTAACGAAGCGTTCGAAGTAAATTCACAGTAGCAGAAGCATACACTAAGGGAAACCTTAGAAATTTGCGAAGAAAATCAACGTCCTGTTACGCTCCCATATAATGAGTATAAGGACTGATGAAGATAACACAAAGCGCTGACTTTCAACTGACTGTGTGATATTGGTCAGTCCTTTGTCTGTTGCGCCGTTCTTATTTTCAATGTGAAACAGCAATGTGTCCTAGTGTTTACCTTTCATAATGTCTTTACATGCTTGGTCAGCACGTATGAGCACTTTACAGGTTTGTTATCAGTTTAGAAGTTAAATGTCGATATCCTAAGCCTTGATATTGTGTTGCTACACAAAGGTCAAATGGGATTAGTGCACAGTAATCGTTTGTTTTTCGTCAGTCACTTCTTACTGCATTCAAACCAATCATAGCCATGGGCAGAAATGGGGTAGCTGAGGGTACCACCCCTCCCTTTATTTATCTGAATGAAGAGGGGGTGAAGTCTACCCAATACGTTTGCTCAGTCAGATCCGTTTTATTGTTGTTTTACTCTTGCGAGCATGGTGGTCATCCAGGGTAACCACCGTTTTTTCATTTTTTTTTACTCATGAAACACGTGAGCCCCAGGTTTTGGATTTAAATGGCGCATATTTGAAGCTTTTGGCAATCTGACAGAGATGACTCTACTTCATTTGTGCTTCAATGTAACATATCACGTTTGCTTCTTTCGGATGCCATCGTCCTCAAGGTGCGCTTGGTCGTGTACCCGAGATATGTTTATAGATATATAAGTATGTGCTGTGCCTACTATGTTGATAGCACAAGAAAGCACGCTTTATGAGTACCTAACGCCAAGGATTATAGAAATGAAGAGCTGCACTCAGTCAGTACAGAGCGTCATGTCACTGAATTGGCGGTCACTTCAGATGACCACCATACTGAAGGGTCTTAGAAGGCAGGTGATACACATTAAAGGAGTGTCGGCTGCGGGCGCATCAACCGGAGAAGAAGAGAACGAAGAAACGATGTCGTCCTCGTAGCTCGTGCTCAGCGGCTGCTGACAGGAGACCCTTCGCAGCCGAGGCTTGCACGAGTAAAAACTGTCACTTTGTGCCTTGGTGTCGTCTCTTGAGTAGTGGTTCTCAGCCATGGATGTTTCTGGGACCCCTTGTGGATTGGTGGAAGTGATGGGGGACCCCTTGCAGCGGAGGTGAGGGAGGGGAGAGGGAGGGGGTACGTAGGTAAATAAACACAACTCTAATGTGAAACAGGTATTTTCCATTGCTACCACACACATCAAACAAACGTGCCACGTTACTTCATTTCGGACAGTTCCTCAATACGTGACACTCGCGCTTAAACAGAGTTTAAGTGCTTCTTTTCTAAAAAAGTGGTTGAGGGTTTCGCAGATCTTATAAATGACTTCGCAGACCCCTAGAGTCCAAGAACACTCATTTGAGAACCACTGTGTTAGAGCTTTCTAGCCAGGTGCCACCCAGAACACCCCAGTATATGTTCTCGAAGTGGAAACTTTCCAGAATTATGCGATTCTTGCTATCACTTTGTGCGTTTTCAGGTAGACCACCGTTAGTGCGCTTACACGAAATATTCAATGAAGCGCCCTTTGCAAAAGTAGTACTATACCTATGTTTTCTCCTTATAATTTTGATAGCATCGCACATCATGTCCTTGTTGCCAATACGAAGGAATTTAGAAATGAAAAGCTGCACTCGATCAGTATAATGAGCACCGTGTCGCGGAAGTTGGTGATAATCTCATGCCTGGAAGTCCTGAGAGGGGCGTTAATATGCTGTTTTCTATCGTTCAGTGGATGTGTTTTGCAGGATATATAAAAGTGCCTCTCAAAATGAGATGAATGTGCGCTACATACAATGCCCACTTGCTTCTGCGAAAAAAAAAGGACTGCTTTAGGCATTTCACCAAAAGGAACCAGTAGACAGACCCTTCTGCATGGTGGTCATCTCAGGTAGCTACCTCATGTCTTTTAAACTAAAATTGCGAATTTATTGTTTCTTGTGATGAAATCATTTTCTGTGAATTTTTTGTTCCCTTTTCCATAAAACTCTGTTTCTCGTCAAAAGTGGAGTTCTGTGCATGAAAGAGTTCAAGTGTCAGATAATAGCAATGCACGTGTTTGACAATAATGGGTACTGACGAGCCCTCATGCTGCATTCCAAGAGCTGTTTGCTTCCCAAATTTTATTCGCGGCAAATCGAAACCACACGGGAGGCTGGCAGATGCCAAAGACACGTCATTCTTTGGTTTACACATTTGCGTCCATGGTGAAGCTTGGTTTTGTTCTAAGTCGAAAAACCGGCTGAGGAGCAGGCAGGGCACTGCAGTGAGAATTAACCTTGATATAATTGAAATCCTACACATGCCTATGTTAGAGAGAACCAAAAAAAAAGAAGAAAGGTAAAATCCTCTGGAACAATGTGTAAGAATTGTCCTACATTATTATTGTTGATATAAGCCGCCAGCACGGGTGAGCTTCGACGTTGCGTCGACGTGTGCTATTCTCGGTGCCACTGCACGATTACAGTGCGCTGGGTGATTTTGTACTTGCTGTTTACACGCTTGAACTGCGCAAATGATAGCTGTTTTACATTCTCAGCAGCTGTTGTCGTAGAAGAGTATTTCCAGGACAGTGGCGTAGAACGCAAAATGACCATTTGCCTGACCGCGGCCCCATTTAGGCTCAAGGATGTGACTCATACCCCCCTCCATGCTCAGCGTTCCCGAAAGAAAATTCTGTCTACGCCCCTGCTAAAAAAGTAAGCATGAAATTACTAGCGAATGGCTCGCCAACGTTTGTTTTCTAGACAAATTTCCTTGACCTAGGAAACAAATGCCACTGCAGAAAGCTGGTGTCTGGAGAGCCGCAAAAATTTTGGTGAGCGCAGGTGCTGTGACTGTTCAAACTCCCCCTGCGCCACATAAACGAAGGCGCATTTCGTTCTTGAAGCAGGTACCGCTATCTCACCGCTCATGCTCAGACTAGTTGGTGGGCAAGGTGGTGGTTATTATGAATAGGGGGCAGTAACGTTCAAAGCGCCTTCAACTGTGACGTGCGCAACGTTCTATGCGTAAAGCTAGTTTCCCGCCAAAATGCTAGATTTTAGAAAGTGACTGCAAAAAATGGTAAGCTTAAAAAAACACAATTATGGTAGATGGCACATAGTGCAGTGAACGCGAAGAAGCTTTATGATAATAGTCCTTGAATATTTATTGCGCGTATGCCTCTTTTTTTTTCAAACTTTATGTGAAGTTGAGCAGCAAAAACATCAAGTACGATTTCACTTAAATGTGTGTTCAATGTTGCTTGATCAAAAAGACAGTTTTTTTACTTCTTGAAGTTAAATACAAGCTCGAAGTCTATTGTATAGATACCTTTTGCAGTGGTATCAACACACTGTTTAAAGTTCATATTTCGGTCAGTGATAAAACAATGTGTAAAGGAAACGAACGTTTCACGAGCGAAAAACTATGCAAGGCTTAAAACTAGGTCTGTTATGGTGAAAGTAATAAAGATAATTGTCGGGATTCATTTTGACAAGTGGATGAATCGTTAAAATAGCATATTGTTTTGCGTACAAAGAGGGCTTGTTTATAGTTCGCCAGTTTATACTACGTAAAGATAGCGACATGTGAAATCTGACTTCCTGATTTGAGTAGTAAACTCTTCTTATGACGCTTACATTATGTGGGTAAATTATTGGTAACAATGTTTCATTAAACAAAAAGTTATTGACGGCCAATGCGTCTGAGATTCGGGAAGTGGACTGTCTCTATAGGGGTGTCAAAATATCACAAAATGCTGTAATAATAAAAAAAAATTTCAGAACGTTTCTTCTCCAAACTCATTGAAAGTAGTTATCAATATATTAATTAGAATAAAAAGGTGCTCCGCACCAAAGCACTGACAAGTTCCTAGTTTTCTGTACAAATGATACTAGATTGGCTGGGAAAGTTGAAGTCCACTTAGGTTCCCGATGGCTACTGCATATACATAAAGTTTAGGGAAACTTATAGGGAACACACAAACGCATGCCAAGACCTTATTTAGGGAGTAACCGTGTGAATGTTAGCTCCATAAGGAATCTGCGTACGAAGGAAAATTACAAGAGACTCTTCAGCTCCTGCAAACTTCACCTCCTATCTTATTTATCTTATTGTTCTTCGTTTTTTTTTGTAAATGAAGCTGTAATAAAATTGTAACCTAGGAAAGAAACTGTCTCTTAGAAAAGATAGATTAGCTCGGCATTTGGTACATCCTCTTTCAACAGAAAAAGTGAACATAAGCGTTAAATACTAGGAATATTGCTCTTTGATTTGCAGCCAAATCTGTGATGGAGACTCGTACAGAAGCGGTAGGTTTCTTTTAAGAACGTACCATGGGAAAGGTAGCGCATTCACATGCTTAGCACGTTTGGACAGTGCCATGTTTTTCACAGAAATGTGCAGTTCACAGATGTTTCACAAAAATGTGCCGTGTGTGGCATACGGGTACCGATACGTTGCTAGTTTCATCTTACTGGTACTCGCAGCTACGGTTTGCTGGCACACTTCAGCATTGCAGACGAAGTGTTTTAGGTAGACCACCAAAGTATTCTGGTTGACAGTGGTAATACATAGCCACAAATTTCCGCTAATATTTTTAAGAGTATTTTAAAAACAAATCTTTTTCGCAATAATTTGGGTAAATGTGCTCCCGTGACAAAGTGATGAGGCAAGTAAGCAAGTTACACAAGTATAGGAAAGTTGATAACCGAAGGTTTGATTAGAGAGCATGGTTTATATTCGGGATAAAGGTACTGCGCTTTTGTTCTGCACCCTACTACAAAAGTTCAAAGGACGGATGTATCAAACTGCAATGTAGCACATGGTACTATATCCCTGATGTATTCGCTGCAGCGAATGCATCATGAACGTTAAAACTGAAAAGCTAACTTGGTGGAACAGTCGTTTCTATATTTTGATCCAGCTAGACAAAAGTCAAGGATGTTCACTTTCAGAGTAAGCAATACAAAGACATGCGACCAGAAGGTATTGACAAAAAAAAAAAAAAACGTTACAGCATGTGGCACCTAAGTGAATGACAAAGCATAAACAAGAGGAATCAATTGGCAGTAAGCCCAATTTTAAGCCAGTGACATTCTTGCAAAACACTTGCACGCATATCCAGTCCTTTCAATATGCTCCGTGTGTAGTGCTGGCGTGAAGGCGAGGACATAAGATTTGCTTAGAAGGGTGAATATTCTGTGTTTACATCATCTCGAAACTTCTGGCTCAAATATTTGGGCCCTCTATACGCAGTCCTTGTCGGCAACGAACAGAGGCTTCCCGCAGCACATCAATGTTAGGCGTTAGCGTTCTGAACAAATGCATCAAAGGCTGGCTGAGGCGAGCACTGGTTGTGCTACTGGGGAAGCTTATGGTGCCCTTTTACCATATGTTTTTAGATGTCATATGATTTTTCATGTGTTAGCGCCACCTTTTATTAGCACACGAAGACAAGCACATACTTCTACTGTATACATACTGAGTGCTGTAGCTGTGTATTGGTGCAGCACGAGTTGTATATTTATGTTTATTCCTAGATGAATGCTGCCTACGCAAAAGAATAATAATTTTTGTGGTAGCCACATGATTACGCAGTGCATTCGTATAGCCGCAAGAATGGAAATCTGAAGTTGACGGCCCACGCGTTGTCCAAACAACACATGCATACAGAAACCTACCATACGAAGCAGCTGCAGGAAAAAAAAAACGCAGTTTTGAAATCAATACATGTAGGCACGCTGCTTCTATTATAACAACAAAAATGAAGGTGTCTCACCTCAAGGGATTGTTCCACGAGCTTTGCGTGTGTACTCATAGTCTTCCCGTCACTGGTGTGTTGGTTAGGAACAATGTTCTACGTCAGGCAGTCCTGCGTCCCATTGTGTGAATAGAGTTTTTCCCTGACGAGATCAAAAGTTCATAATACTCGTGGAACTAACAAGAAATGAAACGGGAATGAAACCAATCAAAAACTGTGGCCGCGAGACAAAACATAGGGGCAGTCCGCTGATTCAAGTGTCGCGACGGCCAGTGAGCATCGCCCAGGCTCGTGCTTGCCATTTCTCCGGCCTCTTGTCTCTGCTTATCGTGTAGCGTTAGGGCGACATGGGCCACGCATTGCAGAACAAAGGCGCGTGTGAGGTGAGGTGAACGGGATAGCAGAAAGGGTGCGATCCGGCTGGGACAAGATCCCCGTCTCGCCATCGATTTCGCGTGGATGCGGCGAGGGACAGGGTAACAATGTGCACCATAAAGGGCGTCTCAGACGAATGGAAGATGCTTTTGATGGTGCCACACTTAGCGAAGTACGTCGAAGATCCGAGGAGATGGTAAGAGGACAGCAATAAGTACCAGGGCTTTATATATGACGGCTAGTTTTGCTATCTGTGTAGATAATATCTGTACATTATTTTACCGCTATTGGTGCAGAATACCGGATTTTGGTATTTCTTAACGTGAAGGTATGGCCGAATTGGTACTCCATTGTACAATACATGAAGAGTACCCTCAAAATATAAATGAAGAATGATGCGACGGGCGTCGCCGCGGTGGCCCAGTAACTGAGGTATACTCGGTTGCCTACCCGCAGATCGCGGGATCGAAACCCGGTTTCAGCGGTTGTATTTTTGATGGAGGCGAAAATGCTGCGGTCCGTGTTATCACATTCGGGTGCACGTTAAAGAACCCCAGGTGGTCGAAATTTCTCGAGCCCTCGACTACGGCGTCACCCGTCATCATATGGTGGTTTTCGGACGTTAAACACCACATGTCAATCATCGAACAATGTATGATGTTAACGAACACCGACAAGAGCAGTCTCTGTTGCCATGCCTACGTTTTTTGTTTAATTTTTCGTGATTTTATTGTTTTTTGCTATATAAAATAAGATGCTGCCTGGGTAGACCAGTGAGTTTGGGTGTTGCCATCTTCATGTATAGGTCATGAGGTCGAAGCCTGTCACAACAACCACATTTTATTTTTCCCGAGTTTAAAAATGCTTGTGTGTACATAAGAATTTGCAAAATCCTAAGTGGTTGAATTATCATAAAGCGGAAATTTTTCTGTTATTGTACTATTTGGCTGAGCCGCAAAAATTATTCACAACTTTTCAATATCGTAACCGTAACTTCACTTATAGTTCAGGATAAACAATATCATGGAGTACGTAGATTTCTGTAAGTGATTGCTGTCTGAAGGTGCTGCTTGAACTTAGGCGAGAGAAGAGAGAGGGAAGGTAGAAATCGATAAAAGGAAGAAAAAGACAGGGCGGTTGACCTGGTAGAAGTACCGCTTTGCTACTCTGTATAAGGATGGGAAATGAGGTATAGAAAATGAGGATAGAAATAAAACTACCATAAAATAAATAAAAACGCACACAATCAGAGTGATCGAGGGCGACGAGTTGAACGTATAAAGCTAAGAAGCACCTACACAGGCTTCTTTTGCGACGTAAGTCTTGTCTGTAGCGCAGTAATTTTTCTGCTTAAAGAGTTTGGTCGTCCAATTGATCGAGTACATTGCAAAGCTACAGCATCTGCAAAACTTATCGCGGAAACTTGACACAGAATATTCTGAATTATTTTGTCACTGCCGCAGGGTTCGCAGGCTGCGGTTTCAGCCATTCCTATGCGGAACGCGTCCGCTTTGGTAATGCGACACCCAACCATAACTGGCACAGTAGGATAGCGTCCCTCCGGAGAAGTCCTGGAGGAGGTTGAAGACTGACAGTTGGATTTAGGGTATATAATTGTGTGTGCTTCAAGTGTGGCTCGTTCCACTGCGAAGTGGTGCGTTCGCGAGCAAGCATGCGAAGCTTCCGTGCACCGTCAGTTGTCAAGAGCGGAATTGATATTTGATTTTTTTCAGTGTGCGCAGAACGGGCAGCTCTATCGGCTCGTTTGTTGCTGATAATTCCACAATGACTTGGAAGCCATTGGAAGGCTAGTTCATTCATGTGCTTTTTAAATTAAATGGTGGGTCTCTTCTGCAATCTCGAACACCAGTTGTTCGTTTGGCGGTAGTGGAAAAGTGACAGAAGGGATTGCAATGCCATCTTGGAAGCACAAAAAATAGTCCATTTCAGTGCCCGTTAAGCACTAATGAATACTAATGGGGCACGAAGCGCTGAGAGCTCCACTGCCGTCGATGTCGTAAAGTGGAAGGTCCTGAATCAAATTGTAGTGGCTTTTTTGTATCACAACAGATGACGAAGCCGTCGGTGTATACAGCATTGATACACATTATATAGCAGGAGTAGACTAAGCTGCTCAAAAGTCTGTGATGGCATACCTGCTTTTTTTCTGGATGCTAGGTGTTGTTAGCCACATGTTAGGCTGAGTCCGGTACGACGGAGGAGTCGAAATTGTCGCGGCAGGCATGAAGCATGTTGGTAAAGACTCACGACACGTGGTTATTGTTTGGCAAAAAGAAGAACGTGGTCTGCCAGCTGGTAAAGAGACTAGGTGGTGGTGGAGTGTCTGAGCGAAAGGCCTACATGTCTCCTGGTGTTTTAACGTCAATATGTGTCGCGATGAGGTTATGGATGTAAGGCCTAATAGATAGAGAACCGTGTGCGTTCTAAACGATTATGGTCCACATTCAATAACATCAATATTTTTGTTCCTGCTGTGTGATAGCGTTTCATTTCCGTTATAGTGTATAAGTGAATAATTAAAACAGACCAAGAGGCCCGTAGAAAAAAAAGTTGAAGGAAGTCTAACGCCACATTCTGAATCGGAGACAAACACTATCACATCGCTTTCAGTGTTCGGTGATTGGCTGGTTGGGAAAGGACTGGAAAGCAATCACTTCACTGGACACGTTGGATAATGCATTATACCATGCGAGAGTGTCGTCTAAGAATACAGCCTCCAAGTGAATAGGTCAACTCATTGTCTCAAATCATACTTTTTATTGGTTTATGCATATGCTGTGGTTTCGAGGTCTGCATGAATTGGTGTATGATGTGAAATTTTTCCTATAAAATCTAATTTAACTGAATGCTTACGTTAGGAGGCAGCATTCAAAAAAAGAAAGAAGCGAAAACAAAAGAAAAAGAAGAAACGAAGCACGGTATCACCAATTTTCAATTATGTTTTGATGATTAACCGTCCTAACATTTTTGCAAACCCTTTCAAATTTTAAACTACTCATTCTTAGCCAGTCCCCAAGAGTGGGTACGTGACATTGTTTTTCAAGGAAAAACAAACAAAATCCTACGTAAAGGTTCACGTGTCTTCAATTCACCACTTTTCCGTTAGGGGAAGAGAATTAGCACTCTGTCCTCTCGGGTAGGTCTGCTCGACTGTTTCTTCTTTCCCGTAACGTGCCATACAAGTTCAAGTACGACGATCCAACTAGCCCAATCTACAACACTTCATGGTTCCAGACTTGGTTTTTCTAACATTGACACTCTGCGGCAGTCTTGGCATAGAACGATTATAGGCATATATTGCAAGATTGGCTGCTGTATACCATGGCAGATGTGTGACATCTCTAATCTCTCAAGTATACGCAGCAATAACATGAACAACCAAAACAACAGCAGATAGACCCATTTATTTCCCAGTAATGCACTATACAAGTTCAAGTACGATGAACCAACTTGTGCAATCTTCAACACTTTCGGAAAAACGACCCCGACTTGCTTTTCTTTTCGAAGTAGCACTCACTGGCAGTCTGAGCATTCAGCGAATATACGTACACATTGCAAGATCGGCTGCTACTCCCCATGGCAGTCGTGTGTCATCTCCAATCACGTAAATATCCACAGCAATAACTACCAAAACAGCAGCAAGGAACTGCCGAAACCAGCAACAACCCAGATCATAGAGGTAGGTAAAATGAGACCACATTTATTAATAGCATTTCTAGTAATAGTTTCCACGAAAAACTTGCAACGTTGCTTGAGAAAGAGCCTGTGTCTGAGATTCAAGAGTTCATCCAGAGGGAAGCATCAATAAAACATCGCGCATTAAATGCAGGGCGCGTTCATCGTCCTTGTGAGCTGTGAGTGAGTGTTATCATAAAAGAAAGAGCGCATACTTTCGTATTTACCTTTTGTTCAATAAAGGTCTCCAGACAAAATAAATAGAAGAATCTTCTAGTAAAAGCGCCACTTAACAAACACTGCTTCTCATTTCAAACACAGAACACTAAACCAAAATATTTATGCTGTACGTCCTGTCAGATGCAAAAGCTTCTGAGAAACTTACCCAAGCAACGATCAGAAACCTACGTGCAATGTCTTTTCAATATGTTCAAACAACTTCTACTGGCATTCCATATGTGTCAGCGACAGCTGATACATGCAGGAAAAGCTAGAAGAGCTAAAACGCTTAGAAATAGATACAAGGGACTGGACACGACAAACGTGGTGCGAGCTTTTCTGACTATAGACGAGAATGCATTGCCGCCTATTCGTTTCGCGAAGGCCGGCCAAACATATTGCCGTCTCCGGAATAGGGCGTACGTCGTGGCCAATACGCCGATCGAAACGGATATATGACTTGGCGCTTGTGGTATGACAGGAGGTGAGCGCGAAACAAGCGCTCAAAGGGAAAAGACTCCGAACGATGGAGACTACGGAAACACGTATATAGGCTGATTGAGTATCGGTGTTTTGACTTCCCTACATGACAGATATGCTGCGACGAGGCTTATGTTGTTCTCGACGACGCTCACGAGCAGGTATAGGCTTTAGGTAACGTTCTATTTCAGATGCGATTATTTTCAAGTCGATAGGCATTGTAAGTTTTCATGACATTTATGAGAAGATAAAAGATGTTTATAGGTTGTTTAATGAACCTTATTTCTAACGAAGTTTGTACTAACTAAGCATTTGTGCATTTAAACCTGAGCCTTTCTGTTGTGCATTCAGCAAAACCTGTGAATATTCGGTGCTCAGCACTGTTAGCCGAATGGAAGTGAAGTTTCAGATGCCAAATAGGCGAAACATATGAAAATATAATTTAAAGCGTTTACACGTGTTAAATGCTGCGTGACAACAGTAACTACGAAACAGTTCATTTACGAGCTTTCATCTGTTGTCTGTCCGTTACTGGCAATAGGAATATTCATATATTTTTTTCTTAATACATATAGTGTTTGAGGGCATGACCGAGAAAGACCAGAGATATGGGCATATAGTGGAAAAAAGGAAGGACGGAAGTTTGAAGGGGTCATCATAGTATGCACGTACAGTTGTCATGGCTTACGCATCGAATAACTTGCGTACAATATGTGCATGAGGAATAACTCATTCATTGTAAATGATGCTGACGAACTAGCGAGGAGGTCAGTGCAGTGAAGGACTGATATGCGCCAGAAGCCCTCGTTCAACGCATAGACTCGCTCACAGAGTCCTCGTTTGGAATTTCGCTTTCCAAATATTTTCAAAAGGGCATTTATTATTGTCAACTACTCGTGTCGTCCGCAGTCGGTATTTACACGTGTCTTCACTCCCTGTTTGTTTGTTTCGAAGTCGCCCAGCTTCCTAGGTTTTCTGTAAATAAGGGCAGTAAACAGGGTTTGTGAAACTTCATAAGAACAATTGCAATCTCTGAGATATTTATACGTACGTCTTCTCTTTCTAAATAAGCGAAGCGCGACAAAATCCTAAATAGGTTGCATTGTCAGAAAAATAAAGATATCCTCCAGCATCTTTTCTGATTACATTTGTACAATGAAGGAATGGGTTCCAATAGAGCCGCGCAGTGTGGTGGTTCGGGACCCTCATACCCGGACAACCTAGACACAGATGAGAAACGCTTATCGACTTGACACAACACTGCGAACAGCCAGACACTACAAGCAGCATTTACGTCCTAAACCTGACGCTCCTAAACGTACAGAATCCCGAGTATTGGGGCGTCCCGAAGTCTAAGTTCGTCCGACGTCACTCACATGCACCACGGGGATGTCGACGACACACGAACAAAGAGGCATGTTTACGACCAAGTCGAACCAGCGTGCACGATGAGGTCATGCGAGGCTGCTGGAGCAGACGTTGTACTGCTCGTTCAGGAACACGCCAGGCCACGTTGCGCCGGACGTAGCACAGAGGCCACGCTTTCAGCTCCGGGTTGCGATGGACCCGCTCGTACGTGGCATCACGACCACGGTCACCGCCGGTTGTGCCGGACCTGCTCGGACGTTGCACCGAGACCACGATCTCCGCCACTGGAGTGGGATCCGCTGCTCGCCCAGGCTGCTCACTCGTTCACAGCGGGAACAGCACTGCTATGCCGGGTCAGGAACACTCGCTCGTCCTCAGGCCACGCCAAGCTCATCCTGGCTAGCCTGTGGCACCAGCTCTGTCCTCTTCGGTCCCCCAGGTCGAACAACTGCTGTCGCCAGCTGCCACGTTTTCCAGCAAGTCGAAGTCCGCCAGCTCACGTGTGCCACGTTTTTTTCTGTTTACGCGCACACTTTGGTCGTCCTCGGTATTTTCACTTTTGGTTTTGTTGGCACTCTTACCACATTTCATCCAACTATCAGTACGCTGTGCCCCGGAAAACTTCAGTGTTACGTGACAAAGCGGAACAAAATAATATTAAAGGCGATCATTGCAGACATCACAATACTAACATTGCGAACATTATGTCACTAGAACACTGTGAGTCGATTGTTCGGAGCACTCTGGCATGAGTGGTCAAATAAGCTCCTCGCATGTTTGAACACTGTTGGCTTTGACACAATCTACACACTGCGCATTTTTCAAATTAGGCGCGGACAGACTACTTGGTCTGATATTGATACACGTGCCTACACTCAGCACACATAACACAAGGTTTACACCACCGATGTCTCGTCGTCATTTGGTCCACTTCGTACAGTGACGACCCCACACCATGCATCAACCAGTACTCGTCATTAGGTGTTGTCACGTTGCTTGTACGTCTTGAATCTGTGTCGCGCGTAGCGACTCTGGCAAACTTGTGGCTGCAACGGTAGCAAAAGTGGCGATGGTGACTGCTGCACAGGGCCACAGACGCTCTTAGTGCCATCGCTGTGGAGTATGAAAAGCCCCGGCTGAGTTCAAATGGGGCGGCCGCTACTGCGTCGCTTGAAGTGGGCATGCTTCCTGGCTCGCAAACGTGGTAGTACCCTGGGCGTCATGTTCACGGCTGACCATGCCTCAACATGTGGGGTAGGCAGGTTGCGGAAACATGTCAAATTCAATTGCAAATAATGCCACGGCTAGGAAGATAGCTTCGAAGGTATCTTGAATGTGACGTTCCTTCCCATCTCATAACCCATGACGTCTATCTATCGCTCTCTGTCTCAGATGCACCGCTGTCACTAGGTCCGGGTGTAGATGCACGAGGTCGATTCACATCGTGATTTACGGTGACCTAATGTCGTCGCCTATCCCGATGAACTTGAGACGCCTTAGGCGTCATGCTCTCGATGTCTGTGCGTGGACTTGGATTCTTCCCTGTTGTCCGTTTCGGCCATGATGTCCAGTGACAAAGCACCTTCGATGTTTCTAAGCACACAATCGTAAAATGAGTCACACAGGCAGTGCGCAAGAACTTCTCTTTTGAAAATTTACGCATCGAAAAATACTACCGCTTCCGGTAGGTAGTGTACCTTCCAGTCAGGAAACAGTACTGGCCGATACCTTCCGGGTAACGTTTCCTTCGGCTCTAATGCCAGTCGCTGTATGACTGTGTAGCAGCCAGCGTCGCACAGTACTGTAAAAGGGCGTTTATTCAGGAAGCTTTTCACAACGGGCATATTCTCAGTTTTGGAAGATAAAACACTTCGGCTGACCACAGTGTTTGCCACAGGGATCCTTTGTCCATCCTAAAAAACGACTTGATCGGTGTTCGTTGCAGACTTTCTCTTGTTCCACCCCACTGATACCACGCGAGATGTTTCGCACCTGTCATGTGAACTCGTGGAATACTTGCCACCACTCTGACCATGCAGAGAGGAACATGCTTCCGTGCGTGACCAGCATTGAGCTGTGCGATGTCCCGTCTTGTCACATAGGGAGCAGCGATACGAGCGCTTAGCTGTCTTCCTCACTCTATTTTCTTCTTAATATCCGATTATTCGTCTTCTCAATAAGCTCATCCTTTGAATTAGAAAGGGTCTGCGCTTCCACAACGCTGTCTGTGATCTCAGACACCGTCCTTAGCATCTGGAATTTCCTCTCCTTGAGAAAAACTAAAGGTGCCGGGGAACAGCCTTTCATAAACTGTTCGTGGAGGACCAGTTCCATCAAACCCGTATAACATGTTTCTGTCTGGCTCATTTGAAATCAAGGCTAAAAACGATCGGCAAATCGTGCAGCGTACTGCAGGCCGGCCTTCAATGTTTCCGTTTGTGGAATTTCTCCCGATACTCTTCTGCAGTGTACCGAAAACGCTGCATTAGTGCCTCCCTTAATTAGTCGTAAGCAGTGTTAAAAGTTTTAGAACTGCGTGCGATATTGCTCTTTCAAAATACGATATGCACCAAAATGGAATAAAAAAATGCTTAGATGGACATATCGTAAAGCCAACCCATGTGGAGTGGAAAGAGTTTACGCTAGATGAAATAGCGACGATGAAGAATTACGGCTTGGGATTTTGTAATAGATTGGAGCGATTGACGACCCTCTCGTAACACAGCTCCCATTGTAGGACGCCTTGTCTAAAAATATTACTCATATTAACGAGATTCTATTCACGAAAAGAACCCTGCCTGGGGCTGCCACGATGTTTGAAGCAGTGGCGATGTTCGGGGGTAGAATGCCGGGCCGACACGCAGGGGACCCCTGTTCGAATCTTTGTGTCATCGTTTTATAATCACTCAGTTTTTTTTCTTATTTTGTGCGATAGTGACAAACACCAGTGGTGGCGGACAACTACAGCGCACGTGACCCTTGTTATCTCATAACAGCTTTCGCTTTGAATTCTGAAATGGAATCATTTTAACTTAAACAATGAACACGAGGGCGGTGTGAAGGACTGAGGCTCCTGGTGCCCACGAGAGTCCTGGGTAAAAATATTGTCAGGTACTTAATCAGTCTGGTTCACCATATGTAGCACAAAATAGGGGTTTAATATTCACACACGTGTTGGGAAAATGTGCGCCAATCAAGCGAACAGCATAACTAGATGTATAAAGAAGTGCAAAATGACTACTAAATGTGAAAGAAAACAACAAAACAAACTTAATCTGAAAGAAAACAACAAAACAATCAGAAACATTAGATTTATTGACAGGGTTTTAATTAGGTCAATTTTCTAAAACGAAGGTATTGTCATTTATCATGAGCCAGTTTGCGTACTAATATTGCACTCCAATGCGATCAAAATCGATGCCTGAATTATCAATCTCTGAAGCTGACGCCGGTTGTAGCATATTAATTTCGGTCGGGTAACAAAATAAATTGGCGTCAGTAATAGCAATTCATTAAATAAAAAGTTGCTCTACAAAAGTATTGACTGGAATGACGATGAATTTTCACCACAAGCCTAAACGCGGGTTCCCTTTTGAACCAAAGGAAATGATACTCCTCCGGTTCATCTTTTTGAAAAAAAAATTCTTGCGCATAGATCAGCGTGGAATATTTTCGTTGACTTGCAGGCCTTTGTGATCACCACCGCTCAAGTATGGCACCGACGCCAGAAGCTATCCCATACTTGAGAACTCGGGACCGAGTGGATGCGCCCTGCAAAGAATATGACAAGCATTCATAAATTGTAAGATATGTGGTAACTGAAGCATCTATGTATTTATTGCAAATGCTTTGTTTTCTGCGAAGAAAACAACCCTAATGTTTACTTCAAAAACACCCAAAACAAGCTTTCCTCGTGACTTCCTTCCGAACATACGCCATGTACGTAGCCAAGAGGGGAGGCGGGGAAGGTTCAATTCCCTTCCTAAATTTTTAATTTAGCTTTTGTATGTGTACGCTGAAACATAAAAACACGCACACGAACAGTCAAGTGTTTAAAGTGTGGACTTTCTGGCTACGCTCCTGACATAGATAGTCCGAAAGAATGGCCACGTTTCTACTGGGTATTTCTCAACGTGTGTTGTGAAGTCACTTTCTAAGGCGGAAGGCATACGTTTCTCGTTGTGTGTACCCTTGAGATAAACAGGGTGGGTAAATAAATGTCACTAGAACAAACGTATCCTTCGCCGTTGATGACGTCATATTGGCGTAAGAGAACCCAGAAATCTCGTAAACCATGACTTGGCATGGTCACATCAATAGATGACATCATGTCCTGGTATTGAAAAAATGCTCATTAGATGGTGATCGGTTGGCGGTGTAAGCGATACAGTTACAAAGAGTGTTAAGCGAAATGCCAAAGAGGTGGGAAAAATGTATTGGACAGCAGTGATGGAAAGAATGTGGGATGTAGGTTAAAACCAAAAGGGTAAAAACAAAATGAGCAAGTGTACACGTTGCGATAATTCAAGTGGATTCATTAAAGAGAAATGCACTAGCGCGGGGAAAGTAACGAAATCACGGAGCATGTTTATTTCAATGTGAAGAACCTGATTTGACTTTAGCCTACATAAACCCTCAAGGCCCCACCGTGGAGGTCTAGTGGCTAAGGTACTTGGCTGCCGACCCGCAGGTCGCGGGATCGAATCCCGGCTGCAGCGGCTGCATTTCCGATGGAGGCGGAAATGTTGTAGGCCCACGTGCTCAGATTTGGGCGCACGTTAAAGAACCCCAGGGGGTGGAAATTTCTGCATCCTTCCACTACGGCGTCTCTCATAATCATATGGTGGTTTTGGGACGTTAAACCCCACGTATCAATCAATCATGAACCCTCAGGTTTTAGGGGTTTTAGGGACAACATTGCAAAGGTAAACAAATCGTCGATAGGGAAAGATGACTGGGGAATTGCTGGCGGGCAGCTAGGCAATTAAGAAAAAAAAATAAAAAATTGACTTTGTTCTGCCCTTAAAAAATTTTAAGGCTTGTCTTTAGGATGAGAACCTTTTTATTCCGGACGTAATTATGACATAACACAATCACAAAAGTATAATAATAATAATAATAATAATAATAATAATAATAATAATAATAATAATAATAATAATAATAATAATAATAATAATAATAATAATAATAATAATAATAATAATAATAATGTAACATCTTCCCAAAGGGAACCCTGATGGGATGTTAAGCAGCGGAGTTGCACACTGACAAGATCGGCGTTTTTGACTCGCGAATCGTCGGTGTCGTTGGTCTTCCGCTGCCGACGCTTGCATTCGGCTTCCCTGGCTCACGCCTCATCGGTGTTGCAGGCGCGAGGTCACCATTCGCGAACTAGATCGACTCTCTTGACCCTCGTAACGCCGGCGACGGCCGGGCTAGGCGAAATCGCTTCGGCGTATGTTTCGGCGGGCGAAGGAGCTTTTCTTAATGCCCCTAAAACTTCGTGAATTAGCGACTTACGTGGGTATTCACACGCCTCGTCTCTTTTCCCCTCCTCCGACCTCTCAGAGGCCGGCACCGCGTCGGTATTGGCCAGATGCCGTCACGTGGGATCACTAGCCGTGTTCGTTTGTTTACAATCGCTCGCGACTGTCATCTTTGCTCTGGAGGCCTGGACTCCTTGGGGCGCAGCGCATCTGTTTTGACGCATATGAACTTGTCGTTCCATGCGCGCTGTGCTGTGAAATACTTTTCACCAAAGATTAACGTCGCGGTTCGTTGCCGTGAGTGGTTGTTGCGCCTTCTGCTACAAGTCAGTTAATTGTGCAGGACGTGGCGATCTCTCACCCCTGTTTTTTTTTTTGTCCACAATACATGCTTACACGTTCGGCTTGTTATGCGCCTACTGGTTCGAGTTCGCGGTACTGGTTTGTGCGCTTATAATGTACGTGGAAAGACGCTCGAAATTGTGAATACAGAACATCAGAGGTTTCGCGTTGCTGTTTTGAATAAACAAAACTGAAGTGCAGGAACTTGAATTGAGATTGGTACTCTCTGTTGTATTTTAGTGCGTGCTCGTATATTTCAGAGCAAATTGCTCTTCGTGGCTATTTTACGTTGAGCGATCAGCCGGGAACACGCGATGAAACGGCATGCAGCTATGCAAAGCGTGCGTGCTTTCGAGCTATTGGACGCATGCATCGTTTAGGAACATCACACATACGTGTTATTTCACGTGATAGCTTATTTGCTATGTCGTATCGTATTTCGTATATTCACAAGTGGAGCTCTCGCGAAGTATTCGCGTATGGTGACACGCTAGTTCATTCATACGCTAGCTAATTCTTTAGGCGATAGAGTTCATATGTGAGATACGTCCACAAGGTGCACTTCTGAAATATGATTCGTGCATCTAGACACTTCACGATACAACCACAGCTGTTCGAATGTATCAACTGTGCGCCTTGCGACACATTTTTAGGTTTTATATGCTTCACCAAACGCTAAAATTGGCCGTCGGCGACATGCGTAGACAGCGTCAACGCGAGTTGTTGCTTTCATCGAATGACAGTCACTGTGAATGCTCTCTGCCCATATTGCGTACCCTATACACGGTGAAGCTTGCACCACCAATGCACTGAGTAAGGAAAGACAGTCGCACTGACCCTTAGTGCCCTATCGCGCTAGCTAACAGAAAGATTGGTCATAGGAGCTGCACATGAAGGTTTGAGCGATGTTATTACACTATAAAGCTTATTCGGAGACGCACTAAACGATCGACCAAGAAAAAATTGGTGTTCTAACTAACGTCACATTTTTTGTTTAAGAACATTCGCAAAGTACACATGCGCACAAAGTTAACATCCAGTAACTGCGATGCCGAGTGACTCGATCAAGGCCTAATCACAAGTACGCGTTGCGCGTGGCACTAAATAGAGCTTATATGGGCTAACGCTACACTCATTAAGATAACTTTAGGATGAGTTAGACGACTGGCGCGAATGCTCTTAGCGCGCTCCCTGCCGAACAAGTGCTCTCTTCGCGAAAGGGCGTCTGCTACGCAGGAGCAATGCAGGTGGCGCCACGTTAGGAAAGATTGTGAAGGAGAGGAGACCGAGAAGAAACGCGAGCGGAGGAGGAGTGTGTCGCTACTTTACGAAGCTCTAGGGGCTTTAGCTTTGCTTTCCGGTGTCCTCTCCATCGCACACAAAGAAGCCGAAAGTGTTCACTCGATGTGCGCTCGCACATTGCGAGTTGTGGAGAGGGTGAATCGAGATGGGTGACACGCGGCAAGCGTGAGGTGGGCGAGTAAGAGAGTGACGTCACCGCCCACTATGAGGCAAGGCGTGACCTACTTGGCACCGCCCCAACACCTGCGGCAAGGGGAGCGCGGTAAGGCGCATTAGCACGAAAACATGGAAGGATAGCGTTACACAGTCTATAGTAAAAGAGCTGCTTCGCATCTAATAATGGCCACAATAAACCCATGCTTAGGATGTAAAAACAGCGCAAAAACATAGACAAGGACAGAGGAAGAGACGACACCACGCTGTCCCGTCCTTGTCTATATTTTTTGCGCTGTTTTTACATCCCAAGCATGAACCAACAACTAGCCCAACTTTCGCTATTATCATAATGAACCCATGAGCTTGGTGAAGCGCAGGTCACCGACCCGTCTCAAACGGGTCGGTGACCTGCGCTCACCGGCCCACCCACAGTCACAAAAAAAAAACTCGCATGCTTATAACTCGAAGGCACAAACGACCTTCCTTTTTATGTTCTCGATTGACTGCATTGATCACCCCGCTGTCACAAGATTGATATATGAGTTTTCACGTCTTCGCAATGCTTATGACTCGTCAATTGAGAAGAAATGTCACCTTCAGTGATGTCGCGTCGATCATTCACATCTTTCTGTGATCGACGACGAGCAAAAAGTCGAAATTACCCCGTGCCTGCTCAGAAAATCATGTTAGGACGCTGCCAATGAATTCTGAAAATGCCCTACAAATAGAGTAATTGCCGTAAGATTACTATACGAGCCTTTTTTTTTAACCGCGCTACCCACGCACACATACCAAGATTTACAAGCGCACCATATGTATCTCTCGCACACGTTAGCCGGTGCTCCTTGCTGACGGGGTTGCCCCAACGTCTGGAAGTTATCACCAAGCATTGCCTCGCCACACAATCGAGCACTGATTGGGAGCGACTTCACGACGATGCAGTTAACACCCCGGAATTCTTTCGATGCCGTTAGGGTGCCTTGATGCGGCCGACAAACTCTGGCTCCGCCAGCATCGAGGAGCTGCCCTTGACCAGGTTGTGCACTTTCTCTTTGCGTGGTGTACGCCGTGTGACGGATTGTTGTCAAAATAGTGCACCTTCTACATGCATCAACAGCGTGTTTCCGCCACCTACTGTGCTTCCAGTGAAAAGACGCCGACTATTAAAAATGCTTATATAAGTAAGGAAATCAGAGAGCACAAAAACGCTTCAATAAATCGCAGAAAAGGAATGACGTAGACGGTGGAGTGTTGTGCCTCCGTGGAGCGATACACACCAGCGAGGAGCAGAACGCCTTCGCTCGTTGACGGCTCAGGCTACGAGTTTCTGCCTCCCACGTTCTTAAGGCTTCCCGTGTCACTGGTAAACGCCCACCGCGCCGTTTTTCTCCTCAATGGACAATTTTCCGAGTGTCATTTTGAGTATTATTGCTAACTATGCATTTCCGCCGTTAATAATACATATGCCATATAATGGAAAAAAGTATATTTCAAAAGAAAGAGCGCACCTGTGGAAAATTAGAAACGTTTTTCACTGATTACACCCTACAGCTTCCGTAATTAAGCAATTGAGTAATGAGAGTGCAGCCGAGAGCAACCACAGCGACGAATATTGACACCAGCTCTCAGGATTTGACGTTTTCTTATTGCATCGACTCCCATTGCCTTCCACGGTACTTATTTTACTCGCGTAGGTATATAGTTTTCATTAGGCTACGTGTATCACATGAGCACGAATTATTTCACATCAGTGGTTAAAAAGTAAGTGAATCCGATGTGGAACTGCCTCTCAGCTGAGTTTACTCAGGCCGAGCTGTGCAGCTATCATCTCTGCCCGTAGGCTAAGAATGAGTAGGCCTAATTTGCTGGTAAGCTTGGAAAAGAGAACCAAACAAAGTTGCCAATGCCAATCAGCCGCTACAGTGTTGAGCGAAGGCAAACAAAACAATAGTATGTTATCTCTATAGCTTAAAGCGTAAATTATCTCTAATTGAAAAACCGCTAAAGGTAACGTTGACTCTGCTCTAAGAGTCAATCACACTGTGACTACAAGATCATTAGGGTGAAAACGAAAGCATGCGCATTACTTAGCCCCAATTTTCACATCTCATTCCGCACAATCCGCGCGTGGTCCAATATTGGCCATTAGTGAAGTAATATAGGGGACTACAGTTCTGAAATTGTCCATTTGCATTCATGATAACAGAATATTTTACAGAAAGCCCGTCCTAAGGACGCCCCGTTTTTGTTTTTTTTTTAATAACAGAAATGTTGTATTGAAAGCTACAGAGTCATGCTGGGCTAAGGACAACAGTATCGCTTTCTTTAAGAATACCGAGATAACGTGCTCGTAATAACGAAGTGCGCTGTATGCGGTGATACAGCAGATTAAGATACGGAGTCTCCGTGAAACGAAGTCTGCTGTTCTTAATTTACAGAAATGCCTCTGTCACCGATTAACCAACAACTTCTACTGTAAACTGAGACTATTTTCAGAGTATAATGAGTTCGAAGCATATGAGATGACTGACGTCTTAGCTATCGCTTTAAAATCTTGGTATGAATATGTCAAGTGCCAATGAAAGTAAACTTTCCAAAGTACATTATTTTTTCGTCGCAATCTTTCAGTGATGTAATAACCTTGCTGCATAATCTAAATTGGAATTTTGACTCTTAAGACTACACTGTGTAATTAGTGTAATAAAAAGTGTAGAATAAAGGGGCAGGTGCATTATGATCTACTCGCATGCGGGCACTATGTAGGCGCGGCCGCTGACAAAGGTCATTACGTATCACGCTATAGCTGTAAGCACAAAATGCCTTGCAGATTAGGGAGTCATTACGGCAGCGTCAGCGGCCGCTAATGACCTTGGTGATTTGCATTATGGGCAAATGATGGAAACAAAAATAGACGGATCGCTCTACATACGTTGTGAATGGTGACAATGTTTATGGAGAGTTAAAATGCCTTCATATATAGTTATACAATGGTGCATCCAAGTTTTCTTCCCGTTTTATGATGTTCAACGAACGCTCAGGTTTTCAACGCTCGTTACCCAATTTAGTTTCTTCGCTGCTACAACTTTTTTCTGCTGCGTTGAATTATTCCTAGCTCTACTCACCCTATGGCCTATGATTTCCCTTCGTGTCACTTTCCACACTATCTACAGCCTCGGCTGGCCTCACTATAACTCGTACCATTCCCTCCGTAGCACTAGTGCGCGGGACATCAAAGATGTAATGTTTTCTAAAACAAACAATATCTATAAGCGAGCGTGCGTGCGCCTTCGAATGTGGGTGAAGCTGGTGCCCGAGAAGCAGCTTGGCCTTTATATATATATATAGGTCGTTGGTCACTGAAAATACAAAAGAAAATAAATCTTGCGTATACAGTAGAAAATTCGAAGTTCGGATAAACATTGTTAACGTTGTGCTTTCCTACGTTTATTGTATTAAACTGATAAACTACCGGAGAAGCAGTACCAGTTCTGCGTATACATTTCTGCATATGTGGGATATCATGAGGCGGAATAAGCGTGCACTATGCCAACTGTCTTTTTTGACCACAAAGCTTCACGCCGGCATGAAATACAGAGTTTTGATTCACGCCGTGTGGGTGGTCAACGTTGCGCAATAGAATATTCCTGTCAGCATTAGGTGAGGCTGCACTTGTTATTGGGTGCTGCTTTGGTGGATATTATTGCCTCACTGTCCGTACTTTTTACAGTAATGAACAATGGAGGCGGCACTGAGTACCTTAGAATGAAAAAGATGCAAGCGGCCCCTGTTTTTTTTTTCGTGGCTTATTCATTGCCAAGCAATGTAAAAGGTTCTTACTAAATTCTACAATGTTATGGCGTCTACAATAAGTAGCCGAAAAAAGGCGGCAAGCGACCACTTATGAAACACAAGTACAGCAATTTTGGTTTTGATAAAATTCTGAAGCTTATATTGCGAAAATTTATCATGATTTTATTAGACGTCAACCGTTCAGCTTTTCAGAATGTCATTCAGTAAACATTGAGCCACCTTTAATAAAAAAGAGTACGTCGTCATCTCTTTGCTTTTTTTTATTGTGACTGTCAATCGCAGAAAGGCAAGAATAGTCAGATTCACTGGAGCTATGAGGTATATGGATCTATTGTAAGGTATAGTGCGCAGGTAGAGAATGAACGCTCCGCATAAAGATTTCTAAAGCTCCTCTGCATCTGGTTTCAACATTTTATTGCGAAGCATTGCATGAGAATTGCTCCTCAACGTCACGCAAATTCGTTTCGATATTGGAGGTTTTTCGATTCGGATCAGTCAACAATTTTTTTGCGCATTAACGCTTAGAAAGTAGTGACTATCATATCTGTGAAAAAGATCTAAACAACTACTGCAGCTAATTCCAGTAGACCTTACAGCGTGCAGAGTTTCACCTACTTCAAGATGAGAAATAACTCCTCACCAGCGCAGAATGATCAGCAAAGTCACAGCAATAATGCAAGAGTGGTTTATCTAGAGTCCTTTTTTAAGCAATCTTGTGGAAAGTACTACGCTGCATATCACCCATTGCTTTATAAATGTGCATAACTTTTGTGAAGACAATAAGTACCAACTACGCTGTGCATCTTTCGCGACAAAGCGTGGAATACAGCACACACCTTAAAGGCAATCTGTACAACTTGTTGATGTTGCCCCTGGTGAAGTATCGTGGCCGCGTCTTTTGTGATGAGCTGAAAGCGTTCTACGACCCCCTCTTTAAACAATTTACGTTGTCCGACCATTGGCCACATTACTCTTCTAAGGCACTATTACACCTGTTAACCCAATCATTTTCCCAAAATGATGCGTATGCATGCAGTGTTTCCGAAAGAGTTTCAAGCAGTGGCCGGACTCCTTGGCAGAATACTGGGCGAGCACGCCAGGTTTGATTGATAATCTATCCTAAGTTTGTTATTTATTTCATTAGGCTAACATTAGCTTCTGCAGGTTAACTGTAGCTAGTGTGCAGGATTGGCGAAACATTACGGTATCCATGCAGAACTCGCATGCGCACAATCATCGGTGAACAACTCGATGTAGACTGTATACCAATGAAAATGTAGTTTAAAATTTACAACAGCAACACTTATCCGAACAATGAACCTTGTCTGTCTAAGAGCCCATAAAATTGCACTATGGGCACTGTTGACTGTGAGAGTAAGAGGCATTTAATTATATACAAAACTCCTATTTTGCTACGTGTAAACAGCGCAGTCAGTGCGCACACTGGTCCACCTGTATTGCAAATATAAAAAAACCCTCCCCTCTCTTCCCCCCTTAAAGAAAGAAAATTGCGTCAAACCTATACTTAGAATGTAAAAGTGGGCTTCTTGATTAATTTAGCGTATTGCAGCGCATACCAAAATGAGATCACTCGAAACACAAGGTATACACATGCACCGATTTAATTGCGGGTACGTTGAGAGATTCATTTTTTTTTATTTTCCTGTACTGTCATTTGCTGTTTTGAAGGAATATTGTAGGGGTTGGTAAGTACCGCAACTACCGGCAATAGCAAAAACAAAGCCCCCCTTCCCTTGCCTCCTTTGCCAGATCAAGAGGAGTTACGTGGCTTCTTTCGTTTTCCGATAGGGCAAGAGTGCATGTGCTTTGGCGTCGTGAATAAATGAGCATTGTATCTGGTGCAAGTTGTGACTTGTCCGTTACGCTTCCATCCTTTCAAGGCTCGAATATTTTTTTATCGGCAGGACGAGAACCGATCATACATTGAACATGCTCTACATTGATAAAGAGTAAAATATATGTTTAATGGTGTAAGCACAAGGTTGTTTCTAGAAAGCAGGGGGGGGGGGGGCACGTTCTTGACCAATGTGAACTGTCATTTTGTGCTTTGCGTGTTCCATAGCAAAAACACATTTTCAGAGCGGCGTGCGCCCGGTGTGCCACCCTGTAGTTCCGTATGCATGTCCACACTATATCTTCGTCAGTATTGGACAGAATGGTGCATTCTGCGAATGCTAACATCCAATAAATATTACTAAAACACGCTACATTATCTACGAAGAATTTGTCGGAAATAAGATTTTTTATCTTCAAGAAATTTATGGTAGTACGAGTGTTCTTTTACTAAATCTTGTCCCGAGAGTTTAACGGTTATTTTTAAATGGCTGGCACGAATCTGGCAATCAAGCAAAAGCGCTATCATTTGAACAGCTTTCCAAAATAACTGAAGCTGTGTAGGAGCAACCGAGAAGCGACATTAATCCGTACTTCTTCCTTCCCACAGAGAAGCTATTTTTTTTCGAGTATCCTACATTGCTGCACTGCAAAAGTGGAAAATTTTTATTGCATGCTTGGTGCGTTCGTTTATGCTGCCACGCGAAAGCCCAGCGAGTGATCTGGCTTATATAGAATTGTATCGTAGAGTAATCATGCTTGAAATATGGTTTCGTTAAGAATAATTTTTCTGGCATTAAACAAATGTGGGAGAGAAATGAGTGGACGCACGTTTGGCACAGTACAGCTTGTGGGCATCTCGCATTTGTTAACTGCATTTCAGAGGATACTTTTCAGTGTAAAAAATACATCACCACACCAACAAGAGCAATGAACACGCTGTGTTTTGGGGACTCCTTTAATAAAGACGCGAACATTACTCGGTGCTTTTAACAGTAGGTGAGCGCTCCGTCAGGTAGTGAATTATCTACTGTAGGGTACGTTGGAAATATAACTACAATACCGGCCACTCTATGTTTCTGCGTTTCATTGTATCTTCTTCGTGTGTTCCGTTGCCCCGGCAGCGCCATGCTCGGAATGTGGAACTCAACTAGGGCCTCATCTTCCAGCTTTCCAGGTGTCAGGGTAAATGTCCTCAGTGGGCTTCCATGATTTGTTTCTGTATGTTAGCGGTAGAACGGTAATCACAATATATATTTTTAATACTTTTACTCCCGTTGTGATTACCGTAATGGACACAAATTTCTAAGCAGATGAGTGCTTGCCGCCGCCATCCGCAATGGGCACCATCTCGGCCATTAACGACAGAATGACCTGCTGGCTAACGAGGAACTCGGAATGAGCTTTCGGTATGTACACCGACACTGCTTCTTTGTAACTTCTTAGTGCGCTGTTTTTCGGCACACTCTTACAATCGGACACAACAGAAGCGTGCTTCTTAAGCCACCTGTACTTACTTTTCCATTTGCAAAAGCTACAGAGCCAACGCTGAATATCTATTTCGTTAATGCAGGCGAAAGGTAGCATCGTTGTCTGTAATGTGCGTTATTATACTGGCGGCGTGATTTGCGCCACGAATAACGCTGCGAGGTGCCCAGTTATGTCATTGCAACTGGTTTGAACGATTACGAGCATGAATTACCAGAGTCACACGCGTATTGTCACCACGGGTTGTGAGATTTTCATGGCATGCTCTAGAGGACGACTCTTCAGTGCCTTTAGTTTAATGCAAAATGCAGAGTCTTTTAATGCATTGTGAACTCGCATGTCTAAATAAATAAATTGGCTGCTAATGGGGTAAAACGGGAGAAGGTCGCAACTTTGTGACTTAAATGCTGAGGATAATTATTAGTTATATTCCACTAGATATTTCTTTAACATCGCTGCAAATTATCTGAAATAATACCCCGACAGGTAATACTAAAGATCATGATTTATCCCGTGTGGTAGCTCAAACTGTTAACACACGTTTGTCATGTTTTTTAACGTCAGAGTTCCTAAGCTCAACGTCACGTTTTAGTTAACGTCAACAACTTTTCAAAAAGAACGTTTTCTTTAACACCGATATATCCGATGATCAATGCTCTATGGGGCGCCTTTTCGTCTCGTACCTTCATAGTCAAGTAGTCAGTGGCTGCAATCCAGTAAGGGAATTTTCATTGAAGATAATACTCAAACTTCCCGTCAAAACTTTTTTCGGGGCAATATATCAAGATATCCCCCTCCCCCCTTTCTTCCTTAACTCTGTCTTGGATCGATAAATAATTAGCTGCGTGTGAATGCTATAGTGCACTGTGCAATGAAGTATGTTTTAGTAGACTAGAGTATTAACGTGAGCAGGCACAGGGCTCACACCAATGAAGAAGTTAAGAACAGCGACCTAAGATCAAGGGAAAATGTACTGCTTCCACAGACTCAGAGCACCAAAAGGCGCAGGACTGCGCAGAATGCGCAGCATAGTCGCAGTGAAAGCTGGAAGGGAAGCCTTTATAGATGTTCCTTTAAACACTCTTGGCACAACTACATGTACTCTTGCATGTCACCCAATGTGCTATGATTATTTTTCAAGTACACGAGCATTAACTTTAAGCCATTACTCGTTAATCTGTGGGAAAGTGCGGCAGTGATACAAATATGTAAGAAGTTATGAACAGTTGGTTGATGCGTTGGCTGATGACGATTGAAGGCCGAGTCCTTTGTGTTGCGTTAAGCGACCCACTGGTTACATCATTCGCATTGTGTGACGCGTGGTCGTTATATGACTCCACTACAACGCCATATTGAAGGCGTCAACATGAACTAAGAAAAAATATACCGACATCTTCTAAAAGAAAACCGTTATGGGATGCGAAGCAGCAGCGTTGCGTACGCACGCGATCGGCTTTCTTGACTCGTACCTCGTCGGTGTCGTTGGTCTTCCACTGCAGTCGCTTGAGTTCGGCTTCTCCGGCTCGCGCCTCGTGGGTATTGCAGGTGCGATGTCACCATTGGCGAGCGCGATCGACTCTGCTAACCCTCACAACGCCGGCGACGGCCGCGTTAGGCCTACACTTCGGCAAACGTTTCGGGGGGCAAAGGAGCTTCGCTTTTCGGTGTGTCAGAGCATCGCAGATAAATGAGCCGAAAGAGTGTTCACTCGATGTGATCTCGAACGTTGCAATCGGCGGAGAGGGTGAAGTGAGAGAGAGGTGACACGCGGCGAGCGCACAGCAGGCGAGGAAGAGTGACGTCACCGCGCACTGCAAGGGAAGACGTGACCTACTTGACACCGCCCCAACACTTGCGGCGAGGGGAGCGCGATATGGCGCGTTGGCACGAAGACACGAACGGACAGCATTACAGGGGCATTTCAAATTGCTGCTTCACATCTAAAATATGGCTGATCTATCTTTTTAGAGTTCGGTATAACATGAAACTACTGCAATAAGTACTACAGCAAAAATTGCGATTTCATGCGAAGAACGACAAGCAGCTCGGAACGTACAGTGCGCACCTCATGCATGAAGCAAGCCCGCACGAAATTAGCATGCATGTATGGGCGTGGATAGACGACTATCTCAGCTCGACCTTTAAATGGCTTGCTGTTAGCAAGCTTGACAACGTACGCTTCGTGGCATAGCGACTTGTGTCGCGCGCTGCTAAGTGAGAGGTCGTCGATTCGACGCTCTGCTGAGAAAATCTTTCTTGCCGTTTTTTTTCCTTTGCCATCTGTCAATTTGTATTTTACTACGTCACATTCTTGAAGGAAATATGTCAACAAAGCTGTGGTGGACCCCGGTATTAAAATATAGTGTTAAAAAAATTTGTGTTGAGGTTCTCGGCAAACGAATCATGGAGTCCTCATGGGCTTCCTCGGCAACTAATACAAGTTAACTTGAGGTATTTGACCTAGCACGTTATATCGCACATGTTAACGTCATTTTTTTAAAAATTAACATTGCTTACGGTCTTTTTACGAAGGTGTTTGAAGAACTGGCAAATACTGGGCTCGAACAGAGTGGCCACAGGTATGAATCCTGTAAATTCAGGACATTTTTCTCATTTTGTATTTCTTATTTCGTGTGGTAGTAGTTACAGAAATGGGTGGTGGCGGCAGCAATGGTCGACAACTACGGTGCCAAAAGCGACCGTTCTTGTCATGCCATAACGACTCACAATGTGGTTTACTTTGCGAGCAGGACTCACTCGAACTATGACTCACCGAAATTTCCTTCCATGAGATTTACTCAAACCCAGGCTTAAGAATTTTACAACCCCATTCACTCATACACTAACCGAAGCATTGCTCAGCCGTACTCACTGATCATCAGACTCACGGCCTGACAAGAGTTTGAGCGAGCCCGAGCGAGACGACTCTTGATGGAGTTTGCAGACCTGTGCTGAATGAGGTGTGATGCAACACACGCCTGTGAAGCCTCATCATGTGTTAGCGTCGGCAGTGCAGTGGTCAGGTGAGGCGGAATCTATCATCGGGGATTTAGAAGTCGTTAGTTTGACTGCCACGCACAACAAGATAACGAAAATTTTCATGTATTTTTTTTGTCTTCCTAATTACACTGACGTACTTTCCCTGGCAGGAATTTTTCAGTCAAGTTTTGGTGGACCCCGGCATATAGCACTTTGTTGCTAAGGAAAAAGCCACCAGTCTACGTTGTTACGGTGGTTGGCAAGCGAAGCCATGCCATGATCTGAACCATTGATTGATTGATTTATTTGATTGATTTGTGGGGTTTAACGTCCCAAAACCACCATTTGATTATGAGAGACGCCGTAGTGGAGGGCTCCGGAAATTTTGACCACCTGGGGTTCTTTAACGTGCACCCAAATCTGAGTACACGGGCCTACAACATTTCCGCCTCCATGATCTGAACCAATAAACCAGAATTATTCAACACGCAGCCCGAGACATTTCACCAGCGGCTCGGTTTGTAAATGACTCATCACCTCATATTTTTTTTATTTCTAAGTGACTAGTTCACGCGCTTTGAGCCCCCAACCAATTGCTGACCGTCGCAGAAAGAACCTCTTTGGGGAAGGCAAAAGACGTGTTTAAACTTTATAAATAATATGCGGTTCACCAGTGAAAGTTCTAATATTCTTTGGTTGTTCTTGCAATAGTTTATTGCATATTGCGAATAATATTTGAATAGCTTAAGTTAGACAAGCATGGCTTGCCTCAAATATTATTTTTTCGAGACACCCTATGCTATCACCACTTATCCAAACAACCCTGAAAGAAGAATTAGTTCAGAATCGGAGTTCTGACTTTAGTCATTCCGGAGATGAATAATGATATGTCTCTCGAATGCCACAGACGCCAACTGCTCTTCAGAACGGATACCCAAATATGAATTATGAGACATGCCTGCAGAATAGAAAACCGAGTTTTAGACCCCTGATATACATCAACGCACGCACGAACAGACATGAATAATGGCTGAGCCTCCTCTCGTCTGGTTTAGCTGGTGTACTGTACACAGGTGTGTAACACACCAGCTTGCTTTTCTTATGTCATTTCCCTCATCAGAATAGAAACACTTCTCAAAGTGGCCATAGCAGAATCGACAGAACTTCGCGAGCCTAGTTTTTACCTTTGATTACTTGACTTTAGGAACGTTCAGTTATTATAGGTCAAGAAAACTTGAAAATTTTATTCATTCTTTCATTCATTCACTTCTTACTGCTATTTTTCCCTTTACGAAGCTTATTTCTTTAACAAAGAGAATGCGTTTAGTTCATAGGCATTAATTTTATCTTATACATTTGATGAAATACAGTCTATTGCAGAGAAGTGATTTTTCGAAACCTTCGAAATCCAGTCGCATTCACTGTGGTGAATGTGTAGTATCTGAGGGCCAATACACTTACGACAATAGTAAACTTGTTATTCGAAAGCGTGAAACACTAGCAGCACAATCACATTCATGTGGCCTACGGTAGTTATCACGGACTACCAAGAAGTAGATAATCATGCTCTTGTTTTGATGTCAATATCTAACAATACTTTGGAAATAAGGTGGATAATTTGTAACAGTAGTTCGAGAACATGCAAATATGGCACTTTATTTGAATGCTGAAAGGCAGGTTGTCAGGTCAATACTGGCGACACGTATCGATTTCAAACGAATGACCTCCGAGACGTGATAGGAGAATCAGTATGGGTGACCAAAGAGCGCACTCACAGGCCCCTGCGGATCGCGCGTGCCTCTCGTCTCTTCCAAATGGCCATGCGACTCCGGATGGGCAGATGGTCGAAGTCCACAGAGGAGTCTTCATCGTCGGAATCGGCATCTGTTTCGGTCCAAGACCGAGCCTGAGCAGAGGAGGGAAAAATGACAACAATACATGACAATGCTATGACAGATGCGTTTCCCTGGTATAATTCCGGCACTTCACAACCCAAGCTTGGGAAGAGTCATGTTGCACAATATTAGCGCAAAGCGAAATATCATTTCCAACAGTCCAATCGTCCGTCCTAATCTGAATAATATAGATAGTTGAAACTGCCTTTCTAGGTCACTGCTTTCAGGAAAGCACGCTAAGCTGACAATTTATAAAAGTGCTTCGCCTCGCAACCCGAAACTATAGCCTAAGCGAATGGAGCGAACGTACAGAAATGTGTCGTGTAGCGGATGTACGCAAATAATCTATGTTAGCCACTTCTAACAAAACAAAGTCGGTAGCGATCACTCTTGCATAGAGGATGAAAAACAAGAGCACAGTCGGTCTTTGTGCGGACACACTGAAGTATCTTGTCACTTATGTTTAATGTAAAACGTCCTCTAAACAAATTCGGGCGTTTTCCAATTGATCGCGGAAAAACCATATCGCCTTGACCCCGACAATCCCATTTAAAACCTTCAAAAGCGAATGTGGCGAGCACAAAAATTGGCGTATTCTGCACCAGCACATATGCTGGAACAGGCTCGTGGTTGGTGCCCATCTTGGCTAGAGCCAACTACACGTAAGCGTGCACACGCAGATATTTCCATACAATGCCATAAAAGACACAACATTTATTAGTGAAAATATTTTGCTAACTGCAGGCGCCCCAGATCCAATGAAATCCTCCAAGGCCGTCCCAGTCAGCGTCGTCATTGGATCAAGTTGTGCTTTCATCACTCAACTTTAATTCGTTTTAACACCGTGACGTTATCTAGCCTAGTATATAGTACAGCCAGCACGAGATTGTGCATAATATTTATCAAACTTACAGTAAATATTTCTTGAGTCATCGTTATGAGGAGCAATAACTTAGTAGTATGGGAGTCAGTCCCGGTCCATTTATTTAAATTTTAGCTTGTATTATGTTTATAGAGCCTTCTAATTCTTAGAACGACCAGTATTGAAAATACATGAAATGTAAATTACCTGCGATTTCGGAGCGAATCCTCCAGTTACGGCCCTGCAAGACGAAAATAAGTATGTGACTACGACTCAAGCAGAACTGTACGAAAGGTTCCACATAAGGGCTCCCTCTTGATAAAAAGAGGAAAAAAGATAGCGGACACTCGTCAGAACGACACAATTTTCAATGGCCATAGACTGTGACGCCATTGATTGGAGTTCAGCATGATGAGTATTAGTAGACGCCCAATTGCAGCCACTCCTTTGTTCGAGCGTGTATCATGATAACGCCTGGCAAGAAAGCAACACAGCAACACTTGGGCTTCAGATGCGTCGTGATTAATTGATATGTGGGGTTTAACGTCCCAAAACCACCATATAATAATGAGAGACGCCGTAGTGGAGGGCTTCGGAATATTCTACCACCTGGGGTTCTTTAACGTCCACCGAAATTTGAGCACACGGGCCTCCAACATTTCCGCCTCCATCGGAAATGCAGCCGCCGCAGCCGGGATTAAAATGTGTCGTGCACCAGGAAGCAAACGCGGCCGTTTGTCAGGAGATCAATCGGATTCTTTCTCGTGACAGGCAAAACTTCTGTGAAAGTACGTGATGAAGAACCTTGAACAAGTCGATTGTTATAGCGCGAGCTCAGAGCGATGACAAAAGGACAAGAAGACGCTCGTCTTCTTGTCCCTATGTCGTCGTTCTGAGCTCGCGTTAACAATCGTCATGTCCTACCAACTAGCCCAAACCGCCACGCTTGAACAAGTGATGCTGCCAATCATGTCCTGCGACATACACGTTTGAGCTTCACAATCTTTTTTGCAGCTTAATGGATTAGCGATGAGGTAATGCCACTTTGCTGTTTTTTTATTTTTGAAACGTATGCCATTTTGTTTGCACATAGAGTTCGTACTGTTCGTCGTGTTGTTGCAGTGTATGAGGCCTGCAAGTTAAGTGGTAAGTTTGGTGAGCAATAACATGGCCTTCATTACAATTAGGGGACACTTTAAGACGCTTCATGATCTCCCGTGAGAAATCCTTAAGTCATTAGCGGCTGCGTTCCTTGCACTGCTACGACGGAGTTTGGGCCACTTTATGTGGTCGATGCAGTCCTCGGCAGCCTAATGCACACTAATTACAATGAACGTGACGGACATGATTAAACGTAATTGACCTTAGGCATTTATTTAAAGCCCAATGAATAGCTTCAACTTCCCACTCCATTTCCTACTTTCATTTCACACTCATAAGTCACTTTGAGTGTATTAATTGTTTCCATATTGATTTGACCAAAATAAATTTTTCTGTGGTGATTCAAGAAGCAGAATTTCTTCGTCTTATAAGGCGCCGCGTGCCACCAACACGCTCAACAAGCGAAAGTGAGGGGGATAAAATGATGAAACACACAGTCATGGTGACAGTGGGCGCAGATCTTAAGCCAGATGAAGTGAAGTGAGCACGGGCCAGTTGGTTTTTCATTCCAAAAGTGGTTACAACGCAATGTAAGACACAGGACAAAGAGCTCGCTTCGGAGCAGCATTCATCTTCACTGGTATCTGTCCCGAGTCTTCTCTAGCACTTTTTGCCAAGTTAGGCTCACTTCTACCGTATGAACGACAATAATTCGTAGACTGAAAGGCGCACTAAGCTTTCACGTGATGTCCAAATTACTAGAATAAAATTAATTACACGGCAGATCTAGATAAATGCGGCCATCGGGATCATGCGAATCAGTCGGCGAGTACCAACCCGTACCGGCTTTCTCGCTTTGACTACAGCTTTAAGAGTTCAGTTGATGACCATGAATAAACTTAGTAGTGCGCCTATCGTGGACTTGACAGGGACGTCTACAACACTTGCAGTGTAGAGGATAGCTCGGAGTCAACTTCGGCGTCAGCCATCACGTTGAAAGGATGTCAGTATGAAAGTAACGAATGACTTACTATGGTGCGATGATGTGCATGCAAGCAGCGGTCATCAGCGGATTCGAGAATCGTACGTGAAGTCCGTAGCTGTTTAATCGTCACCAAAGCGGATAGCCATCACTGCAACCACAACTGGCGTTGCCCCGACATGAAGCTTGTATAGGGTATTATTCCGAAGTATTCTGAACACTGGCCTGGCTCTGTAGCAGAATATTAAACTGCCCCGCAGAATACCTAGTTTCAAGGCGAACCTCGAGCCGTAATATTTATTTTTTTGTTTTCACAGAGGACAACGCTGTCGACGCCAGCTCCACATTTTCGACAACATATGCGATCGCAATATCAAGTCTATTTTCGCCGTCCCTTGGTTGACTGATGCTGATCTGTTGGTCATACCCGTGCACCACTGGCCATGTTATGCAGTTATGTGCCCCACGTGTGTGGTGGAAAGGTCTTCATGACGCACTGGACACGCAAGTCAAGCTATTCAGGTGAATCGTGTTCGTCATTCATTTATCTCCTGTGTCATTTCCACTAAATACTAAGGTTCGGACTAAGAGAATGCCCAGATATATTCTGACAGCTAGGCAGACAGGCAGGCAGGCAGGCAGGCAGGCAGGCAGGCAGGCAGGCAGGCAGGCAGGCAAACAGATATAGATAAATAGATAGATAGATAGATAGATAGATAAATAGATAGATAGATAGATATAGATATCTGCAGCTGCGTGTTCAATGTTGTTTTTTGTTGGTGCCAAGTTTGAGGTTGCGTGGGCCTAGGTCTTGATTTGCTACAATTTATACTTACGGGATCAAGGATGATGTCCCGGTCATAAAGTAGTTTAAGAAATAAAACCGACCTTCGTGGTAGGATATAGAAAAACATCTTACGAGAAATACGACAAAGGAAAACTGAAGGATATAAGAGAACTCACGGCTTCTTGGTGAAAAGCTCCCCGAACTCTTCCTTCCTGTACTTTTCGGGCTGCTTTTGAGCACCCTCGATGCTCATAAGGTCCCGAGCCAGTGTGCAAGTGTCGTGGCCTCCTTCGGACAGCACCGTGGCGCCACGCAACTGGCCAATCTTTTCGAGGAATTGCTTGGCCACGGAGCCCTTGGCTTTTACTGGTGGAGCAGCTTCAGCGCCTACCGAACGAGGGCCTCGAACTTCGGCCGACAATGGCGCCACGTTGCGGCATGCTCCCAGTTGGTTTCGCTGGGACAGCGATGGTGGCACTGGCTGGCTTTCGGCTGGCGGCGGTGGCAGGTCTTCGAGCACTGCGATCCACAGTGCAACACAATGAAAAAAAAAGAGTGTACGCCAACAGGCAAAAAAATGAGTGTCCCACACTCGCCGCAACGGAAACAGGCTGCGCTGACTGACGCTCCCACGTTTAAATTCATATACATATCCTATAAAGAAGATAGAGCATAGCTGCCAGGGTAGCTAAGCTGGTAAATCATCGGACGCGTTATTTGAAGGTCGCGAGTTCGGTGTCTGCTCACAGCATGCTATCATCTCATTATTTTTCTTTCTTCTAATTACATGACAATTACTTATAACACCCCGTATATTTTCCTAGGCATAACTGTCTGTCACTTGACTTTAATACATTTAAAGGTGCTTTCGTTTTCCACAACGCTTAAAGATGAATGATACATCAGTAATCTCCGATTCTTTGATGGCGCTGGTTTAAAGTTCTAAAAATACTTAGCTTTTTTTGTCAACTGGCTAGTACATTTACTTAGGCTTACAATCTTGCTTGCATGACCTAAATATCATTTCATAAGTAGACCGCTATAAATTTATAGCTTAACTTCACGCATTTTCCCAACACGAAAGTGTTTTATTCCGGGTTTCACCAAGAATTCAGTGACGTATTTCTGTCACATAAGGAAGGGAAAAATACCCACGATTAGAACATAGAAAATAAAGTTCTGTCAATAAGATTCACACCAGTGACCTCTGGGTCCGTGGCAACATATGCCGGGCATGCTATACACTGCGCCAGTGTCTCATACTGTGAAGGCTTGAAAAACGCGCTTTTTATGTCTACCCGTGTCGCCTCACAGCGTTCTTGGTAAAGTGCAGTAACGCATTAAGACGACGACATCCGTGATCAGATTCTGCAACGCATCGTTTCGAGGCGTTTTCTCTTCGGCGCGTTTCCAATAGGAGAATCACAATTTTGCCAATGCCTAAACACACCCCACGGTGGCGGCCTTACCAAATGTGTCGGCGTCGCTCATGGTAACCCGCCGGCTTCGCCTGGCCTTAACTCCACATTCCCCACACTCGCGCACGCCGCGAGTAATCGCCCAAAGGGAAGACAGGGCACGCTTTGAGTTTTCCTCTGGTCGGGCAACGCCTCCTCTATTTTAAATAGAGAAGGCGCTGGGTCGGGCAACGGTGTTCGATAGCACCAACATGCCGCGAGTAGGTGACCTAAGCCCACGTTCCGCGTCGAATCATTCACGCTCTTCTGGCTGCAACATCGCTTGCTCTTATTCCGCCCTTAACGTTATTTATTACAATTAGCACAAGCATAAATTACCATATTACCATAGAGTTTCCTATTCGCAACTTTCACGGATGATGGTGTCGCCATGCGGCATCCGTCGTAACTGTCGTTTGGGGGATGCCCACGCTGCCAGCTCATGCCTTCGTTCAGTCGGCCTCACCTAGGCGGTTCGCTGGTGCTTTATATTTTGTCGCTGGCGATTTCTACTACGGTCATTTTGAATTCGGTAGTGAACTACTGAATTTGAACAGGTACTGCGAGTCGTAGTAGCAATGGTTTACTCTTTATTGTATGCTTGCTCAGCTAGAATAATCACTAAATATGTTGGATGCCACTGTGCAGACGCCGTGCAGTCAATGGCGAGGTTTCCTGCTTTGCACGACCACGGCCGCTCGATCTTCCCTGGCAGTGACACGAGCAGCGTTCACAAAGCTGTACGTGCATTCATTCACACCGCAGCAGACAATGTGCCCGGCGTTCAAAACTCTTTTTCCTTCAATATACGTTGCACACGTGTTTTTCAACACGCTGTGTGGGTATAATACATCCTAGAGTCAATGACCTTCTCAGCAAAGCCTTGACAACACGGTGGCTTCAGCCGGAAATACCACACAGTTCGAAGTGACGGGCACACCTCTGGCGGCTGCCCATGCGCCGGCTACACAATCCCCCAAACGACAGCCTTGGATGGATGGATGGATGGATGGATGGATGGATGTGGCTGTACCCTTTCGATCGGGCGGCGGCTAACGCCACCTAGCCGTAATACTTAGTGAACTAACCATTACATTTATCTTTTTTTCCTTTAAATAATGAAGTTGAGGATTCGTACTTCGCAGTGAGGGGTTTAAATTTCACTCGTGCCTTGACTTTAGCCACCAATCAGATAACCTCCTTCTAGTTAAGTCTACCCGCTTAAAATCTATTTTGCCCTCGCTGTCCCTAAATCCCAGTGCTTTAAAAAAATCTGCGCCATAATCCTGAACTATAGGGTGAAGCCCTTTACAGAACATTATCAAGTGTTCGGCAGTTTCTTCTTCCTCTCCACACGCACTGCATACTGTGTCGACCCCTTCGTATTTGGCCCGATATGTCTTGGTTCGCAGTACTCCCGTCCTGGCCTCAAACAGTAGAGAACTACCCCGAGTATTATCATAGATCCTTTCCTTGGCAATTTCCTGCTTAAAAGTTCGATAGATCTCTAGTGCGGACTTCTTAATCATGCCCATTCTCCACATGTCAGTCTCCGTTTCCTTCACTTTTTTCTTAACCGATAGTTCTTTTTGGTTTGGCCACCTGCTGTTTTCTAAGTATTTACCAGTCAACTTCCTGGTTCGCTTCCTCCATTTTGTATCGACATTCTTCATGTACAAGTAGCTGAAAACCTTCCTAGCCCAACGCTCTTCCCCCATTTCTCTCAATCGCTTCTCAAATTTTATCTTGCTGCTAGCTTCCCTGCCCTCAAATGATGTCCATCCCATATCACCTTGTACTCCCTGATTTGGTGTATTCCCGTGAGCTCCTAAAGCAAGCCTACCTATTCCACGTTGCTTAATTTCTAATCTTGCTTGAACTTCTGATCTCATGCACAAGACCGCATTGCTGAACGTCAGCCCAGGAACCATGACCCCTTTCCATATTCCTCTCACAACATCATACCTATTGTAATTCCACAGTGCCCTATTTTTCATGACTGCTGCATTCCTGTTACCTTTAGTCGTCACGTATATTTCGTGTTCCCTCAGATACTCGGTCCCATTGCTTATCCATACGCCCAGATATTTGTATTTATCTGTTATCTCTAGCGTGACCTCCTGTATTCTAAGCTCACTACCTTCGTTGTCATTGAAAATCATGACAGCTGATTTTTCTCTACTGAATCTAAAATCTAACCTATCTCCCTCATTACCGCAGATGTCCACCAATCTCTGCAAATCTTCCTTGTTGTTGGCCATTAGCACTATATCATCTGCGTACATTAATGCTGGTAGTGCCTGATCAATAAGTTTTCCGTGTTTGACTAAAGAGAGGTTGAAGCCCAGTCCACTTCCTTCTAATTTTGCCTCTAATCCTTGTAGGTACATCATGAATAATAAGGGTGACAGGGGGCACCCCTGCCTAAGCCCCCGTTTTACCTCTGCAGGCTTGGATACCTGTTTTTCCCACTTTATAACTACCTTGTTACCTTTATAGACACCCTTTAAAAGATTAGTGACTACATGTTCCACGCCTAGTGTGTCCAGTATTCCCCACAATTCCTCTTGAACCACGCTATCGTACGCTCCCTTGATATCCAAAAATGCTAGCCACAGGGGCCTGTGTTCTTTTTCTGCTATTTCGATGCACTGCGTCAGTGAGAACAGATTGTCTTCCAACCTCCTGTGTTTCCGAAACCCATTCTGCAGTTCCCCCAGCACCCCCTCATCCTCTATCCACGCCTGCAGTCTTTCCTTTATAATCTGCATCGCCAGCCTGTAGACCACTGATGTCACTGTTATAGGACGGTAGTTGTTTATGTCAGCTTTGTCCCCCTTTCCTTTATAGATCATGCTCATCCTGCTAAGTTTCCATCCATCGGGAACTTCACCATCGATTATTATTGTACTCACTGCCTCTCTCAAAGCCTGCTTAGACTTCGGACCTAATGTTTTCAGCCTAATTGGAATGCCATCTGGGCCTGTTGATGTACTACTAGGAACCCTTTTCTCAGCCCTTTCCCACTCTTGTTGTGAAAATGGAGCCATTGCACCACTTGATTCGTCTTTGTCTATTGTGGTGCATAAAGTACTTCTTTGTTGAAATTTATCTGTCACCCTTGTTCTTATATATTCAATAGCTTCGTCCCCTTCTAGCCTAGCACCTTGGGCTGTAGTTATAGAGTTCTGCTCTAGGCTCGTCTCATTTCTTAGGGAGTTTAGATGGTTCCAAAATTTCGCAGCTGCCTTTCTATCTTTTTTATGTACTTCTGCCAGCCACTGAGCTCCCTTCCTTCTAATCTTTTCATTGATCAGAAGGGATGCATCCCTTCTACAGCTTAGAAAGGTTGCCCATTTTCTTTCCACATCATCTGTCGGTTCACCTCGCTGCTTAGCATGTCTGTGTTCCCTAGAGGCTTCCTGGCGTTTTGCTATGGCTCTCTTAACTTCCTCATCCCACCAACTTTTGGGTTTGTGTCTTCTTTTCCGGGGTGACTTGTCACGCGTCTTAACAAGCTCTATCTCAAAGAGTCTAATTAGATTCGTGTATGTCCACACTGTCTTATTATCCTCCGTGATTACTTTCTCAATTTGTTTAGTGGCTATTTCAATTTGCCTTTCTGGATAAAAATTTTCCTGTAGTTGCTCATCTTGTCTCCTTCCCACTTTCACTGCTCTTCCAAAACTTAGCTTTATAGGTTTGTGATCGCTACCCAGACTTCTGGAGCCACCTTCATCTATGTGCATTTCCCTGAGCTTATCATACATCCTATGTGACATCAGTGCATAATCTATCGTCGACTGAAGCCTTCCTACCTCCCATGTTATTTGCCCTTGACACTTCTCGGTACTGTTGCAAATGATCAAATCAAGCCTTTCACACATATCTATGATCATTTTGCCTGTCGGGTCGGTATACCCATCTATATCTTCTATGTGCGCATTCATGTCTCCTAGTATAATTATCTCGCACTCTCTTCCTAACTCCTGAATGTCCTTTGATATACACTCTACCATTGCCTGGTTTTCCTCTCTGGCCTTTGCTCCCGTCCACAAGTACACGAAACCAAGGAGTGTCATTTGACCTGCCACTTTCCCTTTTAGCCATAAATGTTCCTTGCACTCCTGCTTGACCCTTTGCCAGTCTGTACTTTTATGAATGAATGCCCCAATACCACCCCCCTTTCTGCTGCCTTCTGTTCTATTACAATACTCCCACGCGTAGTCCGGATTGTTCGGAGGTTGTTCCATGTCCCTGAGATGTGTTTCTACAAAACCGTATACCATCGGCCTCTCTTCCCTTAGCTGTTCTTCTATCTCTTCCCACTTCAGCCTGTTTCTACCACCCTGCATGTTAATATACCCTATGTCTGAATTGGCTCGGCGCTCGTGGCTACGTCTATTTATGCCCCGGACTCTACGTATCTTAAATATTGGTGCCACTTTGGAATCGTATCTCACGTTTCACCGCCTTGTTGGGCTTGCACAAGCGCCCTCTCTAGGCGGTGAAAGTTGCGAATAAATACGCTTGATGAAACTCTGGCGTTAGTGTCTGTGAGAGCTGCAAATCATGTCACTTCAGCGGGCATGAAAATGATGAGTAGTACACAGATGTGTCTAATCTCCGTACTTCCGGCTCCAGTTGGCTTCGTGTGGCTTCTGCTGCTTCGTCACGAAACAATATTCAGTTAATTTATCGGCTGCTACGCTTCAGCACCTTGACCTTAAGCTCACTAATTCAAATCGGCGCAAGAAGTTCCAAATGGTTTGTTCTTTCATTCGAAACAAAACCAAAACACTGCAATAAATCAAGCCACAAGCGCGTTTGCCGCAAGCAAGCATAAAGACTCTGCAAATCAATGTACTGCCCATAACTTCCATTGACGCTGAAGGATCGCAGTGCCAGAGTCCCCTCTAGTTAATTTAGGAAACTTTATACCATTAACCACAAAGGTTTGCCTAATCATTATTGATGGGCGTTAGTCATCGGGATGGCGATATGTGTCTATGCGGCAACGTTGATGCATCGACGCTAAACATCAATAGACATTGCAAAAGCTATGCAACGTACATTAAACATGTACCTCCATCTGTAAGGACACGTTTTACTTCGGTGTTGTAGCACTCTGACGAAGAGATCAACCAGGCTTTTTGTTTCTATCTTTTCTCTCTACTTTTGCCACCAGTCTTCCGAACGCCTTTTACCGATCTCTCTGTCGACATTTTCTCTGCTGTCCATAAAATCCAGGTCTTCATGTGCGCTTGCTTCCGCCACATACATAGAGGTGCATTTCGCGGCATTTAAATATCGTATGCTGTCTCGTTCCGGTAGCTCTCCTACAGCAAGTACACACGTCTGGACTACTGAAAGTAGCTTTGTAACAACTCGGCCTTATTCAAAAAGCAAAGCGCTTACTTTTATGTCATTTGTCCTTCAAGATTTCTGTACTTTTTCGGTAACACCGATTAAGAAATTGTCGGATCCCACGTACAGTAGGAATCGATTATATGCGAAGCACGAATGAGGAAGGTTGATTTGTCACTATAAAATCAACACAACGTTACAAAGTTGGGGCAAATCAGGCTGTACGTGAGTTCAAAGTGATCATTATCATGTTTGGACGTGTCAATTAGCTTCGTCAAGTATTCTCGTCAACTGTTACCAAATTTGGTATATGTGGAGCTATCGAAACGACCGCGAGCGCATGATGAGCGTGGTTTGTTGTCATGTTCTTGCATAAAACGCGTGTCATGATTATCGTGTTTGCAACAGTCATATACCATCGCCATTCATTGACGTCACGTAACACAAAATTTGGTGTAGGTGGAGCTAGCGAAATGGCCACGAGCGCATCATGAAGGGCCCAATATACTCTGACGTAACGTTGACGCACGCGCACACTGGGCGTAGCGACGCTACGCTAGCAAAACATGAGTACTCTATAGTCTGACGAAAGGCGCGACCAGCCCCGCCGCGGTGGTCTAGTGGCTAACGTACTCGGCTGCTGACCCACAGGTCGCGGGTTCGATTCCCGGCTGCGGCGGCTGCATTTCCGATGGAGGCGGAAATGTTGTAGGCCCGTGAGCTCAGATTTGGGTGCACGTTAAAGAACCCCAGGTGGTCAAAATTTCCGGAGCCCTCCTCTACGGCGTCTCTCATAATCAAATGGTGGTTTCGGGACGTTAAACCCCACAAATCAATCAATCAAAGGCGCGACCGGCGCGACCAGCGTTCGTCAGCGCGGCCCGGTTGCTCTAGCACACGTCGGTGCGAAATGCGACACGCTGCTATAGCGCGCCGATGACGTCACCCACAATTAGAGTGACCTATACCCCCAATATAACAATACTACTGAGTCTGCCTCTCATTGCGACGAAGGGACGCCGGGTGCGCTCAAGCTCGCATGCGTCAAAGCAGTACATGGCAGGCAGATCGCCGCCAGGCACGGAGGAAGGAAAAGTAGGAGAGGCCCTGACGTCACTCGTTGTGAAGCCGCGATGAAGCCGGAAGTCAACCATATTGACTGGGCAAATTATCCTCTCATGTTTACATCTAAATGTAAAGCAAAAGGCGCGACTTTTTGTCCGGCTCGAAAAGCACGTGGGCTGCGCAGCGCGTGTGTCGTGACGATCCGAAACTAATGGAACGGGGCTCATCACTCTGAGCCAGCGGGACACCTTCGGTGACATTATTTCGTCCGAGTAATAACAGGGGGTAATGGCTCGCCGACAACGAAGCAACTACAAGAGAACGCGCGCTAGATGCACTGACAATGGGGAGTGTTTTCACGTCATTATTTCAGCAACTGTACAGACAACACGATCGGTCGTGCGCCTTCTACGGTTGCATTCCGTCACGCGGCCGACGCAGCGTCCTGCCACTGTGTCCGTGTTCCGCGTGAAAATCACTGGCGTCAGCATTCTGCGACCGTGGTAACTTTGAGCACGGTGCAAGTGACACTTGAACGTGGTGTGTTCCGCTGAGATTACATGCAGTGCTGGTAGAGAGTGTACGAAGCGGAACAGAAAAGGTGTTTTAATACGCACATGCAAGTTGTTACTGTACACACACAACACCAAACTACGTATGTGCAACATGGTCATCAGGGCTTCTTGCTCGGCTCAACAGCGTCGTCCGTTGTCACAAGCAGGAACACTGCTCAACCGTCACTGACCTGCAGGGCGTTCGTCGTCGTTCAGCTTCGTCATGGTGCCCAACGCAATTTCGCTGAACACTAACTGCTTCATTCGCGTGATCCGCCGCACGACACATGGATATGCACTCGTTTTATGCACTTTGGAAACCACGTGATGGACAATAGAATTTGTAACCGTTGCTAAATGTACAGTAACTGCCGGGAGAACACTACGTAACCAATAAACTGGCGTAGAGCACGGATATTGTCCGCCACTAAGGCTCTTCAATTTTCCGATTCCTGGGTTGGTTCTGGAGACCAGCGGGCACCCCAAAAGCTACCGCGGCATCCGGTTCTGATAGGAAATGATCAAAGCTGGCTACGCGCCCGCACGGTGAGAGCCCGAAGGTCGCAAAATCGAACGCAGGACAGCCAGCGTAAACGTGAACAAACTCTACCGTTTTGGCAGCAAACAAAACATCGCGCCTCGTGTGTGTTGCTTTTTTCTGGATTGTCCTCTTGGAAATACGTAGCTAAGCTCGCCAAAAAGCTGAAATAACGTCCTCGAGCGTACGCATTTGGGGTACGACTTCGTACGCTCGCACGATCACTCGCCGCGTCCGCGAACGAAGCAGCCAACTGGTGCACGCTGCCTTGAGAACGATGCGAGGTGAGCTGCCGCGACGGTGACGGCTTGACAAGCTCACGTCTTTTTTAGTACATGAATCAATCACTGAACAACACGATGGGAAGTCACACGAAAGTGATCGTGTCCCCAAAAGAGCATGAAGATATATACCTGCTCAGCTATCTCGTATCATACGTCGCAAACACACGTTGACCAACTTAAGTTTTTGTCTAAAGTTTATGATATGCGCAGGTATTGGTACCACGAGTGCGCGTCGTATATAAAATAAACATTTGCATGACACGTTCTCGACCCATTTTTAGAACTTGCCTTGGCCTGTTTTTCAGTCCTAAGTAGCACTTAACGAATGTTATGTATATCAGCTTTGATTCGACCTACTAGGTCATAGTAGGTAGTGCGCGTCATTATTACAAAGAGGTGAAAAAAGACAAAGCCAACAATGCAATGGGCCAAGAAAGGGTGTATACATTTCTGATTCTATTCTCCGTTTTTTTTCTCACGGCGTATCGTATAATATCATACCACATATGCTGGCTCATAGATGGAAACGGGTTCGCACGCCATCCGCGACCAGCGAGCATCACCAACAGTCGCGATCTAGGGCTTTCTAACACCATCGAAGATCAATCGTGTAGTCAGGACAGAGGTTCTAAGAGGTTCACGTACGCAAACATACGGCGGAGCGAGCTAATTCAATCACAATCGTCTGCGCTAAGTGCACAGAAAGCAGGCACAGCTTCACAAACGACTACTGCGAAAAAAACAAATAACTTCAAAGTTGTCTCCATGCGTGCGTACGAACGTGTACTACGTACATAACTTTTTAAGGAATGTGCACGACGCAGTCAACAGGCAATTGTTCACCGCGTTGTTCACCGGAGGAAGCTTTACGGAAAACATAAGTGCGATGAACAGTAGCTTCAAACACTCGCCGACACCCGTAATCGCCTCATCTCGCAAGGCGGAACAGGCTTTACATGATAACGCCACGCGTAATGGCAAGCGAAGGCGCAGTCCTCAAGCGCCCACATTACAATCCATCGAGTCCTCACAAAGATGGCACCGAGCGCGCATTGTACCTTTTCGACGTCTGCTAGCCCGAAACCTGCCCAACACCTTCCAGAAAGCTTCCACGACTAAATTGTCCTGGAAGCGTCTGACGACCCTCGGGCTCCCCGCGGGTCGCCAGAACCGTCCAACCCGAGAAAAACGAACGCCAACCGGAATGATGATAGTTATAGCGCGAGAACAAAACGACCACAGAGACAATAAGGACACGAAAGACACGAGCGTTTTGTTTTCGCGCTATAACTATCGTCATGCCATACCAACTAGCCCAAGCTGCCACACGCCAACCGGAAGTGCGCCACGGAGGGGACGGAGCAGCCCGAGAAAAACGAGCGCGCTCTGGCTGGCTCTGGCAGCGCGCGGGTAGTCAGAAGTCGAAAATCGAAGAGCCCCACTGCTCGAGGAAGACGCTCTAGGTCCGACCAGTGCGGACGCGCGAAGATCGGCTCCTGCTTTCAAGAATGCTTTCCTGTGGTATTCACGAATTTGTCGCCGAGTTTTCAGTCCCATCGGGTGCCTACGTTCTCACGAAATCAGCAGGTACCACCTTTGTGCTGGTGAGCGGACTTTTCAACCGTTTTTGGGGCATTTTTACACGGCAACGCCACCGGGGGATTTAAGCCTAACAACCAAGGAGGCGATTGTCACCGATGCGCCGACCCGGCGCCAACGTGACTCAACGCTCTGCGCGTTCCAGGACCTGCAACTGAGAATGGAATACCAAGTAGATGGAGAGGACATCTCTCCAGAGGATTGCACGGAAGACATGGGTTGGAAGGAAGCCGAAACGAGACGCTCAAGGAATAAGCAAGCCGTGGTTAGCGTTCTTGCTGCCAAGGGTTCGACCAAAGCTGGCGTTGCGGGAGACGCTCGAGCCAGTCGTAGTAGGTATGATAACTAGAGTATAAAGTAAGCGCTCCCTTCTGTCCCTTCCCCTGTACTATGTTTTAAAACGCGCTACGTCGATTAAGTAGGCATGATACCAAGCATACAATCGTGCGAGCTAGACGCGTGCCGCCACTACCCAAGGACTTCAGCAAAATTGTGCTATGACCACGTGGAGGATTAAATATCTCGAGAATTCGCACTGGAGCCGTGGCAGACGCGATAGTACTGGCGGCCGGCATCAAAGAGGAGGAGGCCATGCAGGACATCATCTGTTCCAACTTGCAGCAGAACATTATGGTGGCAAGCACTCCGGACCAAGACAGAGCTTCAAGATACCTCAAGGTCAAGCAAATTGACATTGGAGGCAAGGTTTTCGAGGTTAGCGCGTACGCCACAGCACCCCACGATACTTGTAAAGGAGTGATTCGCGGGATCCCCGTAAGCGATACTCAGGACATTTTGACCCGAAAGATTGTAAACGCGAACAACCCACTCGCGCTGCAGGCCAAGAGAATCAAGGACACCGGGACAATCATCATAGCGTTTGAAGGACACACGGTGCCCAGATTCGTGAGATATGGACCTTCACTTTTGCAGTGCTCCCTTTACAGCAAGAACATCGATATATGTTACGTCTGTGGAAAGCTGGGACATCGGTCTGACGTCTGTCCGAACCCAGCTGAAACCATCTGCAGAGGCTGCGAGATCAAGAACCCAGATAGCCTGCACCAGTGCAATCCAAGATGGAGGCTGTGCGACGGTCACCATCCCATGGCAGACAAGGAGTGCAAGAACAGGTTCTTAGTGCCATACGTCGTCAGACACAGACGTTGGAAAGATCGCGAGGAGCCGCAAAAGCCCGGGACGCATCAATCACATCGTGTCCAGACATCAACGACAAGCAGCTTATTCCAGCCTACGGGACCCAGAGCATCCAGACTACACAAGAGCAGGAAAGGCGGCCCCACTCCCAGGGGAGGTCGCGTTCCAGAAGAGGTTCTAGACCCAAGGCCCGCTCCCAATCATGCGGGCGCTCGAGTTCTCAAGGTCACCATCAGGGTCGGAATCAGCCTGGGCGGCACCCGAATGACCAGCTGCCTGGTGTTCAGTTCGATATCACGGCTTCACACCCGGGGAGGACGCCTGCAGTTACATCGAAAGGCAGCTGGGCTGAGAGAGTGCGCAACGGCGCGGCAGAGGTGATGACAGGTAAGCTGCCAGAGCATGATAGAATTGCACAGCTAGAGCAAGAAAACGCGAGACTTACAAAATCGAATGAGAGGCTATCAGCTGAGTTAAAGGAAGCAAAAATTCTTCTCACTAAGCTAACTAGCGCACAGTCTTCACAGCCAATGCCTCAGCCAGTTGATGTCCCCGTGGCTGAAAACGTGGGGGACTCGAGAACCACAAAAAAGAGGGCAGTCATGGCAGAACACGTGGAAGCCAAACAAACGACCATGTCAGATATGAAAGAGGTCTTTGACACGCTCAGCGATGTAGTAGCCAATCTTAGCGAGCAGATGGGTAGGCTACAGTCAAGCGTGGCGGCACTGGAAGAGCATATGACTTTGCGCATTACAAAGGTCGAAGCATATGTGCACAATACAGCAAGGGCTCCTCATGCACCAAACTCACCCCCTTCGGCCACCAATACTAGTGGTACCAAACATGTCGACAGGTGCAGCATCAGGCTCTGGCCGTCCATGTAATAACCATGATGGCAGCGCTGCGTGATGCATTTCGTATCTGGCAATGGAACTGTAGAGGTTACCTTAAAAAGAAGGCAACCCTGCAGCAGTATATCAGGAGCAGCCAAGAAAAGCCTCATATTATATTATTACAAGAGACCCTTTCACCGCAAGCAACGTTGCCTGGATTCCGGCCTGTAATAGGGGATACTGAAGGGAGGGGAGTGTGCATCTTCGTATGCAACACACTAACGCACGTAACCCACGACCTCAAGATAGAAGCAGGCCGGTTGGAACACGTCTTGGTAGAGATCGTGCCGGGTACCAGCAACCGTCAGAGCATTTTCATACTTAATATATACAGCAGTCCAAAGAAACAAAAGCAAGGGTTCAAGACGGTTCTAAAGAAAGCTGTTAATATCGCCAGGGAATGTCCACTCGTCATAGCAAGTGATTTCAACGCCCCTCATCATACATGGGGTTACAAGTACAACACTGGGAAAGGAAATCGACTTTTGCAAAGTGCCAGTGAACTTGATCTCACCATAATCACAGACCCCAGCCTACCAACAAGGCTTAGTACATCTTGCTGCAGGGATTCCACCCTGGACCTTACATTTGCAAGGAACATCAAGAAGGCCCAGTGGATGAACCTTGCTGCAGACCTAGGGAGTGACCACTACATTCTTGCCACTACCTTCCCCGTGGAGCGCAAAAAGCAGAGAGAATTCCACTTCACAGTCTGGGATAATTTCAGGAAGATAAGGATGGAAAGGGAACAAGATGGCCACAGACAAGGCTTAGAGCAGTGGGTCAAACAGATTAAAGATGACATCAAATCCGTCTCGTCCACCATTACCACAGATTTTCCGGTTGAAAGAATGGATAGCCGGCTCGCTCATCTTCTTGAGGCAAAGCAAGCATTACTGAACCGTTGGAAGGGTCAGCGCCTGAACCGAAGACTGAGGAAGAAGATAGCTGAGGTAAACAGATCAGTCGAGGAATATTGTCGCGAAATATCCAGGCAGCAATGGGACGAAATCTGCAACTCCGTCGATGGTCAGATGCGCAATGGCAAGACATGGAATATGTTAAAACATCTCCTCAACGAAAACACCACCAAAACAAATCAAAAGCATGTTATCGCTCGAATTTTGCATAAAGAAATAGGGCGCACTACAGAACAGTAAGTTGTGCAGCGGCTCGTGCATAAGTACCTCCCAATCAAAGGAGGATTGGCACCACCAAGTAGACAGTACCAGGGCAGGCCCAATCCAGGTCCTGAGGGCGACGAACATCGAGGAGATCAGAAGAAGCCTTGAGAGCTCTCAACGGCAGGTCAGCCCCTGGCCCGGACGGTATATCAAACAACGCCTTTCGTAACCTTGACGATTCAATTGAAAACCTGAAGGATATGATCAATGCAGCATGGAAAGAAGGCAGGGTGCCAGAGCAGTGGAAGCTGGCCAGGACGATCCTTATTCCTAAGCCAGGAAAGCCCCCTAACTTGGACAACATGAGGCCAATATCCTTGACATCATGTATCGGCAAGGTTGCAGAACATGCCATACTGCACAGGATAAACAAGTACTTGGAAGATAACGACATATATACACACAATATGATTGGATTCAGGGCAGGGCTATCCACACAAGATGCATTGAAGCTTATCAAACACCAGGTTATCGACAACAAAACCAGAGACGTGAGAGCCATTCTGTGCCTAGATCTAGAAAAAGCGTTTCACAACATCCACCACTCATTCATACTCGAAGCGATTTCCAAGCTTGGTCTGGGGAAAGCCTTCTATGACTGCGTATGGTCCTTTCTTACAGATCGGAAAGCCGTGATGAAGATTGCAGATATCGAGACCGCAGCAATCGAACTAGAAGCAAGGGGCACGCCGCAAGGGGCAGTGATTTCACCAATGCTGTTCAACATTGCCATGATTGGACTGTTAAAGAAATTATCGAGCATTGAAGGATTGAAGCACAGCATCTACGCAGATGACATTACCATCTGGTGCACAGGTGGAAGCGAGGGGCAGATTAAGAGCGCCCTGCAAGAGGCGATTGACACCGTAGAAGAGTACCTTCGTCCTTCTGGGCTCAAGTGCTCCTCGAGTAAGTCTGAACATTTACTGTATCGGACTGCACACCGGGGACCGAAGCCCAGGGGATGGAAGCCGTGAAACCAGATAAACATCCACCTCCGTACAAATCAAGGGGATGCCATCCAGAGGGTCGACTCCATCAAAGTCCTAGGCATGCTGATAGAGTCTAGCGGCGCCAACAGCAAATCTATAGCCAAGTTAACTTGGGAAACAGACAGTGCGGTTCACCTCATACGCAGAGTGGCCAACAAAAGAAATGGGATCAAGGAAGACAACCTCATCAGGTTGATGCATGCGTTTGTTCTAAGCCACTTCACGTACGAGGCAGCAATGCACAACTGGTCAAGAGCAGAGTCCGAGACACTGAATGTGCTCCTCAGGAAAGTTATCAAGAAGGTCCTGGGCCTACCCATACATACCAGCACCGAGCGTCTGCTTGAGCTTGGCATTCACAACACGCTCGAAGAAACAGCAGAAGCCCAAGAGAGAGCACAGTTTGCAAGGTTATCTACAAGAAGGTCGGGGAGAATGATCCTACAGGAGCTGGGCCAACACCCAATGGCAATCAGACGCAATTACAATGATATCCCTGACAACATCAGGGAGAATATCCCGGTGTCTGCTATACCAAGAAACATGCATCCAGAGCACAACGTCGGAAAAAGAGTAGCGAGGGCCAGGACTATACTTCGTCAAGTCTCAAACGAGGAACGAGGGGTCGTATTTGTTGACGCGGCTTCCTACGCTATTGGGAAAGCGTTTGTGGCAGTGGTGGTCGATGGGGCTGGCCATGTCGTCAACTCAGCGACGGTCAGGACGAAAGACCCAATCATTGTGGAACAGGTGGCCATCGCCTTAGCACTCAAGATGGATAACATTGAAGTCGTCTACAGTGATTCCATGGCAGCACTACTGGCGTTCGCCAAGGGGACGGTCTCTGAACGAACGCTGAGAATACTGCAAGGCAAGAACATAACGCATCATCTTCTGAGTTGGTTCCCAGCTCACCTTGGGCAAATCAACGATTCCCCTCCCAATCTCAATGAAGCAGCACACGAGGCGGCGCGAGGACTCTCCAACCGCGCCTCCCCGGGGATGCGTTCTACCGGTGAAGGGGATAACAGGGAAATTTTTACAACATACAACGAGCTCACTAAACATTTCTACCTATCTAGAAGGATTTTCCCTCCACCTCACAAAAATCAAACCCGGCCCCAAGCACTTACATTAAGGCTTTTGCAAATGCGGATGTACCCTACCTTGAAAATGTTACACATCATGCACCCTGACCTATACCCAAGTAATCTTTGTCCACATTGTGGGGAAATAGCTTCATTAGAACACATGCTCTGGCAGTGCACCAAATTCGCTCATATATCGAACATCACCTCTGCCAGATGGGAGGCGGCAATCCGCAGCTCGTCCTTGGCAGATCAGCTCTGGGCTGTCCACCAAGCCCGCGAGGCGGCTGAGGAGCTTGGCATCCGAGTCCCCACGTGGGAGCTGCCCGCAACACAGTTATCTGTGTTTTGGAGGACCAAATAAAAGTTTATTCAATCCAATCCCCACTGCTCAGCACGAGACCAACGAAGGCACACATGCCGCCGCCAGCCGCGGCCGCTCACTGCTTGACCAGCTCCACTACGCAACACGTAACCAAAACAACGCCGCCATTGTGCCCAGTGAATATGGCCGCCGTGATGTCATTTCCGCCACACTTTTTGCGCCGCGTGCCGGCTGGGCATGCCCTCTCCTACATTTCCTTCCTCCGTGCCGCCAGACGTGGCATCGCGGGCGTCACGCGACGAAACAAACGCCGGCGTGCGTCACGTCGTGTTGTACTGGCACCTTGAGTGTTTAATGTAGTCATCTTTTCACATGTCATCTTTCACATCATGTTTGCACCAGTCGCATACCTTCGCCGTCCATTTATGTGACGTAATACCAAATTTGGCATATGTGAATACTGCAAAACGGTCGCGATCGCATCATGAGTCTGGCATGTAGTCAAGTTGTTACATGACACGCATGTCATGTATATTATGTTTAAACGTGTTATTTACTGATGTCGTCCGTTCGCGTCACGTAATACTGAATTTGGTACATGTGAAGCTAGCGAAACGGCTGTGAGCGTATCATGAACATAGCATGTAGTCATGTTTTTACATGACACGCATAACATGATTGTCACGTTTGCATCAATCACATACCTTCGTCAGCCATTCACGTCCCGTAATACCAAATTTGGTATATGCGAAGCTAGTGAAACGGGCACGAGCGCATAATGAGTGTGCAATGTAGTCATGTTGTTACATGACACGCATGTCATGATTTTTATGTTAGCGTTTGTCGGTTGTCTTCGCCATGTAGTCATGCCATACCATGCCAGTTTTGTAACTATGTCATGTGAACGAAACACCCCCCCCCAAGAGAAGCAAGACCATGAAGTGTAAATCATGACATTGATGGCATGCATGTCGCGAATTTTCATCTTTTGACTAGTCACTTATGCTCGTCATACAGTCATGTTATGCCATACCAAGTTTGGTATTGATAACATTATCGAAATGACCAGGAGAGCTAAAAGTCGTAGGCGGATAGATAGATAGATAGATAGATAGATAGACAGATAGATAGATATATAGATAGATAGATAGATACGATCAAAGTCGCCGAAGTGCGCTAAGTGTTTTTTTTTTGTGCTAGTGCTGTTTATACAAGGAATCACAGCTTTGCCGCAAAGATGAAGCAATGAACGCGATAGCAACAAATAAGAAGGTGGCGCACATAATGGAGAGCAGATCGAAACGTGCGCCACGTTTCTCAAGCACAAATTACGCACGAAACTTACTCACAAGCACACAGATGAACGCGAATAAGTGTCTCAGTAGTTACTTCGCTCTGTCTGAAAAGCGCACCCTTTTCGCAAACGAAGGCTGTGCGTCAACGACTGCAGTGACCTTTGTGCGCCCCATAACTAGAACAGAATCGTTCCAGTTAAGCCCAACGCCAGCCGGGAAATATGGGCGCTCGAGAGATCGTCCACTACACTTTCCTCCTTCCCGTGGTCCAGAGTGCGCGTGAGATATGAGAGCCGCTGCGCGCTCATTGCGCCATCTTGCTGATAATGCTTCCAATTTGTTGCTATCGCGTTCATTGCTTCGCCTTTTAGGGAAAGCTGTGACTTTTTTTCTTTCTTGTGTTTTCACATTTATAGGTACGTATACATGTACGGTGCATGACATCGACGCCGACACCGGTGGCGAAATTCAGCCGGAAGTGTCCACATAATTGCTATAGCAATAATAAATGTTCTCCGCCTTTTTTTTTGAAATGGCTGGTCTTTTTTGGCACAGTTTATTTCGAGGCATCTGTGAAATCTTTGAATGTTTTATTTTATGAATATTAAAATATGCACGTCACCTGAACTTTTTCATAAACACTACCTTAAGGAAACGGAAGAAAGAACGCGCACAGCTAGATTTAACGTATAAAAATACACCCTAGAATTCTGTATCAATACCAAAACCCCATTCGGCGATTTAATAATATTTCAATATTATTTATAAAAAAATACGTTTCATTTTTTAAAAGTTTCGTGGATAAGCTTCATACGGTTTTTAAAAGTTTTCTATGTGCATAACCTAATTGTTAATTGCGTTCGCAATATCTGCAGTGGATATTTCTGGTAAAAGCGCTAGGTGAATTGGCTATGTTGATTGAGTTAAAATAGTTGAAACACTCTGCTCTGTAGCAGTGGTGCTTCAAGTTTCTTATCAGCTAGACACGTCGTGTCAGCTCCATTCATAGCTGGGCAAAGAAGTTGGAGCTCACTCAGCTTCCGTAAAAAATATTCTGCTATTACGGCTCACTTTGACTAGAACTCACCAGAATTTTTTTAATCTAATCTCTCAGACTCAAGCATGACGTATTGCTCAGCCATGCTCACTCAGACTCGGGCTCATGGCTTGGCTTTAGTTGGAGTGGGCCCTGAATGAGTAGACTCATGAGTTTGTGAGCGTAAATTCAGCTTTTGGTCCTGGTGTCGAAGTTTTAATGACAGTGTCTCATAACCGGTGCCTTACATGACTCACGTGATATATCTTTTATCAAGAACTTCCTGTGAAAGGAGACCACGTGGAGGCGGCAGCCCTCCCTATTCATGTATTCGACCAAAAAACATTAAGCGGGTGCATTAACACGAGTGTGTAGAGACGACTGAAAATAGCGCAAAGAAACGGGGACACAAAAAGAGGACACATGACACTTACACTTAGCGCTTGTGTCGTGTGTCCTCATCTTGTTTTTCTGTTTGTTTGCGCTATATTAGGTCATCACAATGTACCATCAAGCCCAAATTTTGACGGAGTGTGTATAGGTACGTGTGAAGCAGCTTACAAATCTAAGGCGATATAAAGCTCACATTAACAATAAAGATCGGTAGATAGGACCATTGGTCGGCAAATAAAAGCGGAGGTCACAGAATTCAAGAATAATGTTTTTTGGTTTGGGCTTACTCGCATTCAGACTCGCCTATATGATCTATGTAGTTCACTCATGAGTGAGGTTGCTAACGTATGGCTGCATGACGTCATCTCATCTTTCTCATATTGTGAAATGGACTTACCCAAAACCGGTGACGGTTGCGTGTGCGCAGAAAGGTGTGGTCTGTTGCGCGTCTGATAAGGAGACCTTGGCCGCACGGGTACGTCTTGTATAACTTTGACTTCAGCCGTGCTGGTTGCCTTGTCTTCCTTCGAGGTGTCACTGATATCAGGCAGAACCGCAGATTCAGCCAGCGACTGCTCGGAAATCTGGAGCTTTGGCTCCGATGAATCCGGATGCAAATCTGCGGAAAGTTTGGTGCACACTTGTGATAACAGTTACAGTGATTAGAAAACTATATATGAAATATGGTACAGAAGTTGCCGTGAAAGTGGCAGCACGTAAACGGAGCCGTTCCTTTTCTGGTGAGCCACAGTATGTACTCTGCTCTCAATAGTGCTGGTAGGTCATTGTAACGAGTATCGTGCAGTCATAGTGCGCTGTGCGAGTTGTGCTGAGTCGTCATCCTCTATCCTCTGCGATCCACTTCGAATGCCGCTTTAGGCCGAACTTGCGTACTAGTTGTGCGAGTCCCAAGGGACGGTTGTCAGCTCTCCCATAGTTGAGTAGGGAGTACTCTGAATTGTTAACCACATTTTCCTAACAGACTTCCTCCTCGAAGAGAGCGAAAGCGTCAAAACGCACCGGAGGTTCAATAGCTTACCCGCCTATAAGCGGCCAGAAAACCACGCCGCGAGTCCGGCTCGCAAAAATCTGTCTTCGACCGAGTTTGTCAGCCACGCGAAAGCGGATTGCCTTTCCGCTTGTCGGCTCTGGCTGCACTGAAACTACTTGATCTAAATAGCCGGCCACAGATTCAACATGGCGAGGAAGACGTCAGTTGTGGCTCCCATCAGCTCACATTGAAAACAACTCATGCAGCACGAAGAAGCTGCAGCCTCAACGAGGGCGCATTCATCGAGAGCCTTGTTTGGATTCAGATTGCTGAGAACACTGGAAGTAGACGGTGCAGCAGCAGTGATTCGGCATAGCCGAACGTCTCTCGCTTTGGCGCATCCAGCTGAATCTGCCGCCGTCACTGCTGGTGCGTTCGCTCGTTTCTATTCTGTCTGAGTATCTCCCAAAACAACGTTTCTTTTCAGTACTTTGCGTGAAGATCTAGAGTTCGGTATGAAATTCAGTGCTAAGAGGAGAGGCGAAATTCAATCAATTCTCAAAGCAAAGTTGCCAGTGGCATCACCGAGAAAGAGAACGAATGTGAACATTTTCGACGCACGCGGACGTTTTTCCGGCTGCTCCGGCGCTTTCGTTTTCGCTTGATTTATCAAGTAGGAAATGTGGCCGAATCGTCTCAAAACGAGTCATTCACACGATGAATGAGCAACATCATGCACTTATGCGCAAAATATTCTACACTGTGGTCAAAAAATTACATGAACATGCTAGAAATTTCCGTATTTGGTTTTGGGACGTTAAACCCCAACTATTTTCATTAAATTTGCACACACTCTTACAGTGTCGGATAAAATTAGTGCTTTCAAGACTCATTGTATGAATTTATTGCGTATGTAGAATTGTTGCTTAATAAAGTCGATTCGTTGGCGACTGACTTTACACTATGATGACTCTATGATGACTACGATGAGGACTTTCTTTTCGAATTTTTTACATATTGTTCACGTGACAAAAAAAAAGCAGTTCAACTTGATAACATTTAGTCCTACAAAATTCACCAGTCAGGAGCGATATTCCTTATGGCCAATTGTTTGTTAGTTTAGAATTACACAACATTCACAATACTTTTTGCCAGCACCTAAGCTGGACGAATAATGCGAGGGTTTAAAATATACTTTGCGAGCAATAGTTTTCAGAAATGGCACCGAGGTTAAGAGCACTTCTATTTCGGCGCCTCGTACGCTGGTTGTTATTATTGCTTAACTGAACTGGAGTTCTTGAACAGGGAGAGTACTGGGTAATCACAATCGATGAGTTTTAATGCACCAAAACCGCAATACGATTATGAGAGACACCGCGATGGAGGCCTCAGTAAATGTTTGACCATTCGGGGTTCTTTATATGCACCTAAATCCAAGTATGCAGTATTCAAGCCTTTTCGCCTTCATGGAAAGTTAGCCGCCGTATCCGGGATTTGATCCCACGACCTGCGGGTGAGCAGCTTGTAGCGCTACAACTCGTAGCCTGCGCTGTGTTGTTTGACAGTTGCGCGCTAATCTACGAATGTGGTGCTTAGGTAGTATGTTCACCTCTCACCTAAAATAACCGCGCTGGAGTTGCAGATCTAGATGGTGACTTTTTATTTTCAGAGCCACTTGCTAAGTATCATTTTTTGTTTGAAAACTAGTTGCAGTTGGTGCTTATCGTCACGAGCAAAAATTTAACGTGAAATGAAGCGAAATGAAGGAAATTTCGACAGCTGAATTTTTCGTACCATGACCTCAAAAACAAATTATTTTGGCGTCCGAGATTTACGCGAATATGAAAACCGGCCAGGGTGAGTTCGACACGCTGCTCTTAGTTGCCGGTTGCTGATGCGCAGCAAAAGAATACGTAGAGTTATGGCAGAGAACAGTTATGTTGATATGCGTGTGGCCACGCTCACAATATTTACGCTTTTCTGGTTTATCATATGTTACTGGACGTTTCAGGTTACTTTCTGCAGTAATATGCAGCAATCGAAAAACACAGATGTGAAGTGAAAATAAAGAAAGCCGACCCTGCGAGAAATCATCTGCATCAATACCGCACGGCACTCCACAAGAACGTAAAGCATGGCTTCGTGAGGTGTTCGCGAAGACGCGAATCGGAACAAAATTTTCTCATCGTACGTTACTTTTTGCAGAAATAAGAAGCAACTGAATTTAGAGTAAGACACTTGGAAAGTTACTACAGCCATATCGAGCGACCCTAAAAATGATAACCCACAATTTACAGCTGCGTTTAGAACACGGGCCGTTTGAGTAGGAAACGGCCATTCTACCCCTGAACCTCTTTTTCGGAGCCGCGCTCAACTCTCTTAAACGGCATGCAGGCTACCGATCACTGCGTCAAGATTAGCTTGACCTTGTTAGAGCTTCGCTTTCTGTATATTGGTGTGGACAGTCAGAGTGCGAGTGATTATTATTATTATTATTATTATTATTATTATTATTATTATTATTATTATTATTATTATAATAATAAAGATGATTGCGTACTGTTACCGGGCTCTGTGGAGAGCTCTTGGTCCGGGATGGGCAACGCGTCGAGGATGAGAGGAGACGGTTCCTCCTCCATGTGAGTGCTCAGTTCCTCGGGGCTTCGTTCGGGCGGGTGCTCCATCTCGAGCAGCGCCTCCAGCTCGGGCTCCTCTGGGATCGGCGCCAGGTGCTGGGACACGGGTGACTGCTGTCCCAACGAGTCGTCGCCCTCCGACACGCTCAGGTCTGCGAAGCCGGTAGAAGGCGTGTAGTCTCAAATTAGGCTTATAATATATCGGGACGTGGTACCTAACGTCAAGCGGGATGGGTGAGCGGTCAATGTCGAACATACGCACGAACGCCAATAGTCTATGTTCTTTGATTGCTGGAGTAATCGCCTTGGTTGTCACCTTATATCCCGCCTGTATATAACACACCTATGCACTGTTATAGAGTGTAACATACCTGCCACCGCATATGTGCGTTTACGATTCCCCTTGTCACGGTGAAAAACTTGTAGCAGCGGGAAATGTAGTAAATAAGATGCGTGCTGCTCTCTGCCCCATAAAACCCTGTACGAGCAAAGCTACTCCCTGTACAAGCTACATCGTAGTGTAGGTCGGTTAATGTATCATCGTCATCCAATTCGGACATTCCACGCATTTCACTACCGTCAATCACTCACGCGTACCTCAGCTCGTTACCAAGGACGAAATTAAAACATGTCCAGTTCTGAATCTTCTGGAAGGCACGACCAGGGATTGCATTAGGATGCGTCTTTGGAATCTGTATATACCGCAGTACCAGAGACCGTTGTAAGCCCAAACATACCCAACGGATCAGCTGTGATGGTGTGCTTCGGGGGGAGGGAAACGTCCGAGAATCCTGAAATGAGGGCGCCATCTCCTGGTGGGAAGTCCTTGTCTGGGTCACCGTCCAAGAGACTGTCCTCGCTGTTATAGAGCGTGTCAGAATACATACGCACACCTGTCAAACACCTGTTCGTGGCGATATATGACCAAACTACCAAACTAGCCGTCATCTATGAATTAACGCTTATGAGTTTACAATATAGCACGGAAAGTTACTCTCACGATCTGGAACGAAGAGGAAGTATGAAGGCAGATACACGAAGAGAATGCTGTAGGGGCGAAACAGTGCAAATCAAATCGTAGACTTATGTTCTGTTTCTGTTATCTGCCTTTCATTTTCTTATTGCTAAGCTTTTGTTCTTTCATGTGTTTTGATTGATGGGGTGGGATACGTTTTGTTGTTTTCACAGTGTTGGGGCCTTTCATTTTGTAGACTATATGCTCGCTATTTACCCCCTGTAGATGGTCTTACGCACGCATGTTTCGCACCTGCGTTTCAAATGTGCCAGGCGCCCACTCGAATTGAAGCCGGATGAACCTTGTGAAGTGGTAAGGAGCTTCACTCCTAACAAGACGCGAGAACTACACTTTCTGACCAAATTAATCACACATTTCTCTATATCGTTGGTGTTTTTAGAATGAAAGCATTGCAGTTATCACTCACTTTTTTTGTCACATAAATGGTAACTTGCAGCACCGCTTCGGAACGGTATACAATGCATGCAGGGGCTTCTGTTCATAAACACAGCACTCCGCCTGTTGTATTTCACGCCACCATTTACTGGCAAATCGCGTAACACACCTTGCAACGTCCACGAGTTCATGTCTACAAGTAGACATACAGGACTGGTCAAAAGTTTCCAGACCACTATCCCGTGTATTTCGATGCCAGCATGACGTGTAAACTTTTGACCCCGCACCCCCCACCAGTGTACCTTTGATTGGGACTATCTACACAGCTACGTTACATGCGATCGCGCTGTAGTTTAGGTTTATAGTGCCGCACTGTTTGGCTCCCACGTATAAGAATAACTGATATGAAAGCTTACTCTAGAGACAGTCCAGACTTTTCAGATGGCATATCCTCAAATGCACCCGAACGTTTCTGAAATGAAGCAGTGTAACATTTATTATAGCGTCATCAGTGCACCATGAGTATGTGACGTTATTGGCCACGGGAGTTAACTATAGTATTTGCCAATGGTAGCTATAGTATGTGCCCATTTATTGGTTCACACATCAATATCAGCTCGCTGAATTCAAACGGTATGATTTGGGCGTGTTTGCCCCACAACTGTAATTGCCCTCTGTATAGAGTGCCTTGCCATGCGTTATCACAGCGTGTGCGGCACTCACAGGTCCCCGATCAGCCTACATGCTAATACTACCATCGCGACGCGGCATTCTTCGCAGGTAAGTGTCGAGCTTGTTTTCAAGAAAAAAGGGTCAAGAAATGGAGGTTATTGTTGCTGAACTGAAAGACAGCCAAGGCACTGTTTTCCCTTTGAGTACAATTTTTTTACGTCATGGTTGTTTTATAGCCATGTGAGACGGAGAGTATATGCACACGATTTTCATCTCTTTGGATAATAAGTTTCGTCACCTTTAGATAGATAGATAGATAGATAGATAGATAGATAGATAGATAGATAGATAGATAGATAGATAGATAGATAGATAGATAGATAGATAGATAGATAGATAGATAGATAGATAGATAGATAGATACTGCTAAATCTCTTCTTAGCAAGTGGTGTCAAGCTGAAAACGGTGAAGCGAGAGGCGCCACGGTGGCCTAGTGGCTAAGGCGTTCGGCTACTGACTCGCAGGTCACGTGATTGATTGATTGATCTGTGGGGCTTAACGTCCCAAAACCACCATTTGATTATGAGAGACGCCGTAGTGGAGGACTCCGGAAATTTGACCACCTGGTCACGGGATCACAGGATCAAATGGTCACGGGATCAAATGCTGGCTTCAACTGCCGCATTTTCGGTAGAGACGAAAATACTTAGGCCCGTGTGCTCAGATTTAGATGCATGTTAAAGAGCCCCTGATGGCCAAAATTTCCCAAGCCTTTCACTACGGCGTCTCTCAACCATATGGTGGTTTTGGGACGTTAAACCTGAACAAATAAAGAAGAACGATGAAGCGAAGAGCGTTGTGAGCGTACCGCCGTTGCCGTGTAGCTGGAGCGCGCCACCGTGACCGAGACGTCAAGGTCACACTCGAGGCTGGAATTTCGGGTGGCCACCCGAGCCAGCTCTTCTGCAATGTCACGATCCGCCTCGCTGTGCCAGTCGTCCTCGGTGCAGGCGGCCATTTTGCCTTGATGTTACCACGGCAGTAGGAATCTGGAATGCCTGCGCAAGATACCACGTGGCACGTTTTAATAAGCAGCTTGCGGCCCACAAAACACGGTCACAGCTTTACAAGTTGAGTACCTATAAAGTCGCTCTTTTAAGACACCGCTTGTGAAAGATGAAAATAACGCCAGTAAAACTACAGGCTTGCATATACTACTTTCATGAGGTCGAACGGTTAAATTTGTGTTTGGAAGCTTTTCTTTATTATTCATTTTTCGGGAAGGGGTTTACTATGTGAAAATAAGGGCCATGGTATTTAAAGACCACGCTGGCATCTAAGATACGTTATCTCACGGACTTAAGAGCAGTGATGTAAAGAAAATCTAGGCATAGCTATGTCACCGCTTGTCCACAAGCTTACCTCTGGCTTACAAAACTTCCTATCACACGGAGTGCTCCTGAATAAACCTAGTTTAATATAACAAATGATATTTATGAGCATTCGTAATATACTTATCTGCATAACTGTGCTCAACATTTATTTTACGATGACGGCCGAAGTAACTACACGAGAAGCTAACGCATCAAGGTTTTTTCTGCGTCTAAAGTGTGCATCGGAATATAATCGAATGTACCAAGTATAAAGCCACAAGCGCGACTTGAAAAGCGCAGAAAAGCCTTACAGTGATGTAGGTGTGCGCTTTGCGGGAAAGCAAAATTTAAAAGGCATGCTTATAGCATCATTTTGATACTAGAGTACAGCCTGCGCGAGAAGCAAACATCGCTTTCAGCAAATTGCGTTATTCTACTGCCAGTCACCCCTTGAAGTAGTAGGCGTGGTGATTTACTGGTGCACCGAAGAGGTGGGGGCGGGTTGCAGCCTCGGGTGAAGACGAGCTCTTAAAATAGTAATGCTGTAATACATTTCTTATGGCCTGCAGAATGACTATGACCTTCATGAGAGAAGATATAGAGTGGGCCACACACAGAGGATGAATAAAGTACAGGGCACAAATTGTACTAATAAAGTAATGGTGTCGACAGCTACCAAACAGCGTGATCACAAAAGCAGCAGCATAATAAAACCTAAGACGAAATTCTTAACATGTACATTTCAAAATTACTTAACATGTACATTTCCTTCTGTCGGGAACACAGTGTTCTGAGATAAATGAAATGAAACTATTTTTTTAAAGCCATGCCGGACAACGGTTCGGTTGAAACACAGGCTGACCAGGAGCCAATATTTTATATAAGCCTGGGTCTTTTTTTTTATTGGCGCCAGTATAGCCTGAGGCATAAGTTAATAAAAGAAAAACAGCATATCCTCGGAGTGCATGATGATTAGAGGGGCGAAGCGTCTGTCCGTCAGTTCATTCTTGCTTCCATCCGTCCGTGCGTTCATTCGTCAATGTGTCCATTCATGCGTCCGTCACTGTGTCCGTCCATGCGTCCGTACATGCATGCGTCTGTCTGTCTATCCATCCAGGCGTCTGTCTATCCGTCCGTCCATTTTGTGAACACTCCAAGTACCGCCATCTCGCATTTTTTCATTCTATAATCATCATGTAGAAGTACCGCCATCCAGCGGACATTCCAAGGACTAAATGAGAGGTGGCACAGCCGGGCTAGAGGAGTGGCAAACGCGCACTCTATTATGGCCTGCGCTTCGTGTCTAGTTTCCACCTTTCACCAGCACTAGTTCATGGCACTGCAGTCCAACCCTCGCTAAACCTCGCTAAAACAAAGGAGGTTACGCCCAGTGAGTTTAACGTGGCAAAGTTTGCTGGTCAGATGGTGCTCAAAGTGCCTACTTTCGTTAGTGGTTTTTTAAAGGCGATAGTCTTCCTTGGGGACCTTTAACGCAAAAATTTTTGCATGTCTGTCGGTAAACTTGTCTGTTTGTCCACGCGTAACGATATTAGATACTCTGGTCGGCCGATACCCCAAACGTCGACCCCATCCGCAGCGCCCACCAATGTTGCTCAAGGTTCAGCGTTCATACTTGTGCGATTGTCAATTAAAAAGCAATTATTGCGCATACCTGAGGCACCATAACAACACGTTTATATTCTGTATGTGTATCTTTTACTAAAAAAGGCATACATAGGTAATTCTAAGGACCGTAGCGTTTATCACGCTGCGTTGACCATGCAACGCTTGCACGAAAAGGCGAGTGTTTGTAACGCTTTGCTAAGACGACACGGTGGTGGCACCTACCCGTCGCCTTGCGTTCTACAACTTATCACCTCTGAGACGGGTGCGCACGCCCGTCTCAGAGTTAGGCGCTTCGTTTTCCAAGAAACTGCCAGATGGCGCTCATGTTTCACGTGTGACGCGACTTGATGCGTTAGTTCGCCTCCGCTGTACGCTCGAGGCACTCTAATGCAGCGCCCCCAGAATACCATTAACCGATTTCTTGCGCAGAACATCAAATAATTATTTTGTTAACTGTCTCCATATGCAAGATTATCGTGTTTCGACGAAATTTGCAGATTAAATTGCAGATACGGGGCCAATTTTTTAGTAAGCATCGAATTCAAGGAAAATTTTATTGCAGATTGAGTCACCGATACTCGTCTCTGTAGGTTATTTTATAAGAAACAAAGATCGTTTTTATTTATGAATATTGTTCGTGGGGGGCCTCCTCAATTCAAAAGAGTGCACGCGTGCCGATCCTCTAGTGTGGCGGTGGACGTTGCTACCTACTACTACTACGACGATGACTACTACTACTACTACATACATCGCGGGCGCACGGCCCATGGCTTAAGGAGCTTCGCCCCTAAAAACTCCGTTTCATGCATGAAGGCCAGGAGAGGTCGATACAGTGGACCGCGCGTCCAGGTGGTCGGCTGGGTGGTAGTGACGAACAAAGTTGATGTTCTAAGCTACAAAAGTTATTGTGTTGGGTCCGAGACACCCCTGAATGAATATGTAGCGATTTGATGGCGTCCAAGGTAGAGATGTAATCGTCGCAAAGTTAATAAGAAGATGACGTGCTACAGCCGAGGAAGAAAGCGAGAGGCGGAACCAGAGCAGCGGTTATGGCGTGCAGCCAGCCAAAGCAGCGAAATGTTTCAGCTGCTCCGAGCCACGAGCCACCGGTGCTGGGCGTCTTAATCCCGTCGACTGGCTCCCACTAACGCGGAGCTAGTTGCGCTAGCACAGTGCTAGTGGCACCCAGCCGGCAGGAGAGAATCGAGGCTACAAAGACCCTTAAGGGGGCCGGGGCATCCCTGAACGGACTTGCGGTGACGTGACAGGGTCCAAGGTAGACGTGCCGTCGTCACTTCTTCAATGAAGAAGGAAGGTAACTAGCTAAGGAAGGAAGCGAGAGGCCGAAGCAGAGCAGCGGCTGTGGCGTCCAGCCAGCCAAAAGCGCCTGAGCGTTCTAACTGCTTCGCGCCACGAGCCACTGGCACACGTCGTCCCTTTCTCCTGCCCTCTGGTCGCCACTAGCGCTACGCCACAAACCATATCTTTAGGCTTAGCTTTCTAGTACTTCGACGTGAAGGAGGTCAAGAGGTACCGGTCATGTCAAGAGGCACAAACCACTGGCCAAAGATGCTGTAAATAACCAATGTTTGCACGAGGCGCCGCGTCTTTCCAGATGAGAGCTGTGCTCTTTTCAAAGTGCCGGCACCGAATCTCCTCGACCCATGTCAGATATGTTCCATTACCTGCCGCGGGTTGTTCAAGAATTTTTAACGCAAACAATCAAACAACAAAAGCGACTGCCTATCAGCAGGCATCTGCGAGTACCTTTCGTCATTTGCCTAGACAAGCTACGGCCTGGTAAACCGGAAGGATACGCGACGGTAAGTTGAAGAGAAGGTACTTACCAATGTGGGCCTGCGGACGACCTCGCTGAGCGACTGTCTTCTGCGGGAACACCACGCGACTGCGAGGCCTCGAACGACGCCGCGTGACCTGCATGAGCCGCACGAGCACGCACTTCTTCTGCCTCTCCATTTGTTTTGTCGTTGGGGGGCGGCCTTTGAACGAAGGTAACAAAAAAAAATTCAATGAGTAAAATCTGTCTCACAGGCACCATTTTTGAAATGTATACAGTGCTAGTGCGATTTATATTCCATAGAGCTCCGCAAAACTGGTCAAGACGACGGTACTTTTTTCATTTGTAACCGCCTATATAGAATGGCAATAATCTACCATATTCATCAACAGAGGGGATAGGTCAAGAACCGAGAGACAGCAAATATGTACGAAATACTTATTAGAAGAGAGAAAACAAAAGTACAAGAATGAAAGATTACAATAAACAAAAAAGCAGTAGATACGTAAGCAATTCATCGGAGACCAATTTATGAAAGTGGTTAAAGTTCCCCTTGACAAGGCCGCACAGAAATATTACAATTATGAAGCTTTTTATTTGAAAGAAGTTATATTGGTTCATCATAAGAGGAAATCTAAGGAAGAAAAACAACACGTTGCCATGCAAAGCAGAAGGTGCGCTTCTCATTGTAAGTGTGCCTTCTCCTTTTGGCACGTCTGATGCCTAGAAACAACCTTTTTTTTTTTCAACACAACAGACTTTCCCGGGTGGTTATGTGCCTGTTGTGATGTGTACTGGACAATACAGATTGACAATGACAATGTGGTCCAGCTGTCTTTCACAATCTCTTTCGTTATTTAGTTTTCTAACATTTGATTTCCATTTCACTTTCCTCAGGATCGGGTAGCATACTGGATATTTGAAACCGGTGACGGTCCTGCCTTTTTCTTTTTCTTCTGTTTCATCTTCTTTCTCTGTTTGCTAACTAAAGTTGAGGGACCACTACATGTGCACGGGACGAGCCAACCCTCTTTAATATGAATAACATTCTTGGCATCGTAGGACCAAATTAGATTTAGACTGTCCAGTCAGTTGTATGGGCTGATCTGGAGAGTATGGTGCGATCTGCAAGGAAGTTTGACAAACTTATGAATGACGACTGGTTTTATTTGCGGATGATTGGAAAAGTGAATACATTGTAACGACTTCGTAAGGATTTTGCCTACCTTTTTAAAGAGTGTACGTTTCTCTGCAGTGTTTTCAACTTTCGGTAAAATGAACGTCAACAATTTTTTTATGTTTTCGGCTACGTCACTGTTTTCACGACAAACCCGAGATCAAGTTTGGCGTTGTGTAGTGCCAGGATTGACAAGGTCGGAAAAAGAAGCAGAGAAAGAAGTTGCATTAAGTAGATAATTTTAAACTGATTTCCCTGCTTGGTTTTAGTTCTACAGACCATTCCATTGGGCAACCTGTCACTGGTTCTTCGCCCATCCCTCTTCGTGCGTGAGCGCCATTCATACGAGATCACCATCGTCATCATCAACATCTACATTTTTACGCCAACCAATACCAATGGCAACCCGGCCCAGGACGCCATTGGTATCGAGGTCAAACAGAGTCGCTACTTAGCGGGGAGCGGACGAACCTCGTAGTGTGAATAAATTCTTGCATGGTCTACTAGCCAAGCTCAGTGCTTGAAGAAGCGGTAAGACGTGATAATACGGGCAGGCAAACTACGAATAGGTGCTCCCTGTGGCACTCTCGTGTCGAATTTGCATCATAAAATTGCAAATAAAAACCGGTGCAGCTATGGAGGGTGATGCAAGTAATGTCGCGAAAGCAAAGCTTCCGTATTCTACAACTACGCATCCTATCGGTGACGTCAAAACGATCGCAGCGCTGGGCTCTCTAGTGGAGGCCCTCGCGGCCAATAAGAAAGGGGTGGATCACATTCAGCAAGCGTTCTCAAATCATGAATGATAATATGCCACTGACGCTCAAGAGGACGGTATGTAACAGCTGCAGCTGCGGGTATACTTTATCTATAGAGAAGAAACCTGGAGGCTTACACAGAAGGTTCAGCTTAACTTGAGGACGACGCAGTGAGCGATGGATAGAATAATGATAAGTGTATAAGACAAGAAGAGAGCAGAGTGGGTCAGGGAAAAAATCGAGGTTAAGGTCAAGTCAAGCCAAGATTCTTGACGATGAGGTGCGCACCAACGCTGGGGGATTGGCCAAGAACCGCATATCATAACTGAAATGAAGAAAAAGAATTGGACATGGGCTGGGCACGTAGCACGTAGGCAGGACAAACACTGATCATTAAAGGTAAGTGACTTGCTTCTCAGAGAAAACCAATGCATGAAGGAGAGACAAAAAGTTAGCTGGGCTGATGAGATGAAAAAGTTTCGCCGGTATAAAGTGGCAGCAGAAAGGACAAGACCGCGTTCATTGCAGGATCATGGAAGAGGCCTTTGCAGTGGGTGTAGTCAAGCTGATGATTATGGCAATGCTGCTGCTGCTGATGATGATGATGACAAAGAAAATAAGTAAAAAATGGCAGCATATCCATGGAGTGAATGATGGATAGTGGGGCGAAGCATCCGTCCGTCCATTCGTTCTTGCTTCCGTCCATCCATGCGTGCGTCTGTGTGGCCCCCTCCCCCCCCGTGCGTCCATCTGCCCGTCCGTGCGTGCGTCTGTTCGTGCGTCCACACGTTCATCTGTGCGTCCGTCCCTGCTTTCGTCCATGCATCCGCTCCTGCGCCCGTCCATGTGTCCGTCCGTTTGTGCAGCCATCTGTGCGTCCATCCATGCATCTTGTGAACACTCCAAGTACCGCCATCTCGCATCTTTTCATCCTATAATCATCATCACCTTTCTAAAACCTAGGAGGCTACGCCCAGCGAGTATAACGCAGCAACCCTTTCTTGTCATCTGTGCGTGGTTGAACAATAAAAAATTCGCAGCGTGTGTGTTAACTAATAGCCGAACTATCCTGTCTCTCATTCACCCTTAGCAGCTATTGACATGTACATTGAGCACTATCTGACAGGAAAAGGTTGCTACGTTATACTCGCTGGGCGTAACCTCCTTGGTTTTAGAAAGATTTAGCGAGCGTTGGGCTGCAGTACCATGAATACAGTGAACTAGTATATACCATGAACTCGGGGTGGTTAAAGGTGGGAAGTAGACCCGAAGCGCAAGCCGTAAGAAAGTGTGCGTGTGCCACCTCTCGTTTAGTCCTTGGAATGTCCGCTGGATGGCGGTGCTTCTATATGGGGAATATATGATGAAAAGATGCGAGATGGTGGTACTTGGAGTGTTGAATAGATGGACGAACAGACACACAGACAAATGCATGGATGGACGCATGAACGGACGCAGGTGTGGATGCATGGACGAACGCAGGGACGGACGCACGAACAGACGCATGCACGGACGGGCGGATGGACGCATGGACGGTCACACAGATGGACGCATGGATGGACGGAAGCAAGAACGAATGGACGGACGAATGCTTCGCCCCACTCTGCATCATTCAGTCTTTTTTTTTTCATTTTCACTTCATTTCACTTTATTTTCAATTCCAACATGATAGATCAAAAAACTGTTTGGACCCATAGCCAAAGGCTAGCATAGGGTCCAATGATGCAATACAAAATGGCACAGTATCCAAACGATAGCACAAGGCAACAATAGCACATGTAGCAAAACAATAGAACAAGGCATTCAACCAAGATACAAGATGCTAAACATTGCGGATATAGTGAAGAAGGTTAGGCATTGTACAGACAGATATATTCAGATACTCGAACTTGGGTAAGATAACAGAAACATGTAATTTTTATACACAAACAAAAGAAAGGCAATGAATAATAACTACGCAGTAAACTTTCACCGGACGTCCGAGGATATGCTGCCATTTTTTTTTTCTCGTCGCGCCGGCATAGACACCTAGCAACTGTGTTTTCATGATGTGACACCACCACTTCACCTTTGGCCTGGCTAACAGAAGTAGCATTACTGGGCCAGGCCCTAACTAGAAGCGAACGCGTCGAGTGCATACTACCTTTTCAACCATAAATGATATGTACTATGGAGGAAAGATGGTTGGTAAGACCAGTTAGCATAGACACCCTGTCATGCTGTTTTCGCGATGCGACAGAAACACTACATTCACGGCTTGGCTAGCAGATGCAGTAAAATGGGGCCAGGCCCTGATTAGAAGCGATCGCATCGAGCCCATTCATGATTGGTAGCATGGAGGAATGGTGGTTGTTAATACCTGCTGGCATAGAGACTTTGCAATGATGTTTTCACGATGCGACAGCAGGACTTCACCCACAGCCTAGCGAGCAGATGTTGCAAAATGGGGCCAGGGCCGGATCAGAAGCAAACGCGTAGAGGGTGCCTCTCCCTTTCAAACCACCCATGATTGGTATCACGGAGGAAAAGGGGTTGCCAGGATAACCGCTTTATAGCTGGCGTGGAGAGCACTTCCCACAGTTCTTATCAGGCGCTGAACACTTTAGAGGCTCGGGCTGGCATCTTATCTCTTGTCTACTTAGTCTTCACTTGGCGTCGCGCAGGTAGAGCTGTGCGTCAGAGGGGTATCAAACAAGTAGCCCATGGGCCACCTGCGGCCCGTGGACGACCTGAGCGTGAGTGCCTTGTTCTTGTTTTAGAAGTGAAGCTCCACATATTCTAACCTTGTCCAACGTCACGCGTAACCAGCAGTATCTCCCGAACAGTACAAAAGATGGCGCTGTCTGATAGAAATATATACAAGCTGCAGTTGAGCGAGAATATTCTGGATGGCGCTGCACTGCTACTCTCCGATCGGCTGCTGCGCGGGCTGTGCCTGCGTGCGCGGGGAACGACTGCCTCCATCATTCTCCTGGATCGTCACCATACGTCGGATTGTTGGTGGGGCATGGACGAAGCGGAGTCACCAGTGTGTTTGTTGGCACCCGTTGCGTGACATCTGCACATCGTTACCTTCAGCGGGAGGTGGCGCAATTTTTTTCGTTTTTTTTTCATGGCGTATACAAAGATTTCTTGTCTCCAACATCGTAAGGTGAGAAACGTCATGGTGCCACAATGTGTTAAAACACAACTGCTGAAGAAATGCCTATGTCAGCCTGACAGCAAATTTTTTACAGAAATGACCCGAACTCTAGTATGGGACTGGCCTTCTTTCAAATAGTTGACAGGACTACTTGCCACTCCTTTTCCTACACTCAAACAATATTTGCCACCCATATTTGGCCAGGATTTAATGCGGCCCACTACGATAGGTGAGCTTGAGACCCCCACGACTGACCATATAGTGACATATTACCTTGAAAGATTGAGCATTGTACAACTTGTAATAGTTCAGGGGAAGCCTACATTCTGCTCACACATTATACAGAGCTAGGAAGAGATACAGATCCTTTTACACCCATTTTTGGATTTATTTCACTATATTTATGTGGATACTTACACTAGCAGCTCGTGTGCCATTGCAGGAACGTAGCAAACCTATAAAACACGCTCTCGTGATGCCCCTCGTTACTGGGTCGCGATGAAGCCGACCAAGCCAAATGGTGTGCCGTTATTAGAAGCCCCAACGAAGGAGATAAGCTGTAGGCCACCCGGAAAGCCCACAATGCAGTGGTCAGGCTTGAACTGCCTATCCCATGCGTGGTAGGAACGCACTTCGTGCTAGTGGCGTCTCTCAGCACTGTTCGACTAACCAAGACAACAATACACACTATATCGTCGTGTTCACGCTGCCACTTCGGAGTTCCGAGTATGCGTGGTATTCTCACAAAGTCGTCGCATTAACAATAAAATAACTAGCTAGTACACGCGGAGCAGCAGAGAAAGATAAAGTTTGTTGAAAGAATATTAGGAATTATTGCGCGTGATATAGTGAGGCATTGCTAATGCTTCTCGATTTTTTTTTTCAGACGAGAAACTCATGTGGTTTTGTCACTACTTCTAACACTTCCGTGTTGTAAAGCTATCTTTGTTGTTCAATTTTGACACTTGGATGCGAAGTTGAACCCGATCATTTCGAACTTAGTGAAATCGCATATCCTTTATCTCAAACTGTTTTGAAACACCCCCATGCTTTATTAACAATTCATAGGAAAGTATATAGCTAGATCAAACAAAAGAACGCACACATTTTACTGCATCGAATATAGTGTAGTGCAAAACACTCCACGAAGCTGAATTTTTCTCATTAAATTTGGCTGTTCTTCATGATCAGGATTTTAACAAATGTATTTTATACAGAGTTGAGGTTGAATTAGAAGCATGGTTTCCAAATAAAACGCCAGAGGTAACTCTGGCGCTAGTGGCTATGGGAGTGGCGAGGCTTGGCTATTCAGCCAGCATATGAGTGATGAGAAGAACACTCATTTGTGGAAGCTTCGTTCTTTCGGTTCCTCGTGGCCTGGAATCGCTTTGTCGATTCAGGAAGTTCGGCACTTGTTCAGCCGTTCCGCTTCACCGCCTGAACTTTTGTAAGCTCACTAATTGAAATCGATCAACGAAGTTTACTATGATATATGCTTTTATTCGAAAGAAATGCCCAAACACAGCAATAAACAACGCTAAAGTGCTCTTGAAACCGTAAGCCCGAATATTTACGTAAATTCACGTGCATTACACCGTTACTCTGGTAGCTGAATGATCACAGCGCCAAGGTCCTGACCTCTTGTGGACATTGTAAGAAACCCTATGATTAGGAGTGCGGTCTACCGAACCAGTAAAAGTTATTGCTTGCCACCGTGTATTTTCCACGGTTATATCTTCATTGTTACGTTGTACTGGCTCGTCGTGTAGAGCTCTCGTTCACTTCTCCGCTCCTTTTCTTAAAATGATAGATGTCGTGAAAACGAATAACCTGTTATAGTGCACTGAACTAGTGATAATCATGATAGTAGATTCTGGAGAACAGGACACTGAAGACACCGTGGTTGTACGATGAACAGGTATACACCCTATCGAGAGGCTCCTTGACTTGACCAGCCACCGCCTTCAATACAGCTCGTTTGAAATGCGTTTGTCCGTTTGAGATGCCTTGGAACCACATGAACACAGCGTGTTTGATACGAGTTTGTGCTGCTTATGACAAGTCAAGTTCAAGTGAAGGAGCGTTTCTGAATACGGGGATAAAACGAAACTGATGATAGGGTCAAGCCAGAGTACACTGTATTAGCAGCCGAGCAATGCGCGCAGCAGCGCATGAAACGTTTTAGCCCCTAGTTACGTCGATACCTTATTTTTAGCCATGTTCGGTATTAATGTGTCCAACCTCGCACTGCATATAATCTCGCACTCCTATTTATCGGCCACTGAGAAAAAAAATGGGAGCATATCCACGGAGTGAATGATGATGAGTAGGGCGAAGCGTTCATACGTCCATCCATGCTTCTGTCCATCTGTCCGTCTGTGCATCCGTCCGCTGTCTGTCTGTCTATCCGTCTGCCCGTCTGTCTGCCAGTGCGTACTTTCGTCAGTCCATCCATATGTCTGTCTGTATGTATCTCTGTATGTCTGTCTGTTGATCTGTCCGTCTGTCCGTGCGTCCCTCCACGTCCATCCATTCGTGTGTCCATTCACCCATGCATGTGTCCATCTGTCTTATCGTGTTCGAGAAAGCAGACGGCGCGCGGGTAACACCGAGGAGACGCGAGCCAAGGAAACCAGTCGCAAGCGTCTGCAACGGGTCCGCCGCTCTGCTTCGTTCTTGTTCCACTAACGATCCGACACGTACTGTGACTATCCAGGAGACTGAGAGAGGCACTCCTTCCTCACACATCCAGGCACAACCCGCGCAGCAGCCAGTCGGAGAGTAGTGGTACAGCGTTATCTAGACTATTCTCACTCAAGTGCAGTTTGTATAAACTTCTATGAGACAGAGCCGTCTATTATACTGTTCGAGAGATACTGCCTTCCTTTATTTCTCGTCTTTTCTTATCTCGCTTACGCCACACGCAGGACAAGGTTAGACTAGAAGGAGCTTCGCCCCTAAAACAACAACAGCGTATATTCTTCAAGGTGTGTTCTTTTCGTTTTCTTGAGGCGATGCAGGGAAGTGAATTTCCGACTGGAAATTGACATTGAAGATGAAACATTATCTATACAGCTGCATATCAACCTACATGATAAAAAGAACTAATGTTTGATATGTCATGTTACTTTTGCGAGTTCATTAAATGGAGGTTCTTGCATTGAAAGACGTCGGCTCGGCTTCCGCGTAAGTTTTTCTGCATGTTGCGCCTCAAAAGTTTTTTTTAAAGTGCATAATAAATTAGGGATATTCTTTATTTTTGTCAGCCACGGAAGGGGCCTAAGAATCTGGAGTAAAATTGAGTAATCTGCCCAATCGCCAGTGACAGCTGCCGAACCATAGTCCACTCAGTGTTCCTTCTGCATACATAAATGGGAGCTTCTGTGCAAGGAAACAAAAAGGCAGTTCCCAAGTTCCATTTGTCAGACTTTCTGAGCCGTAGACAATCTAATTCTGGCCGCTCACATAGAATCAGTTTTTCTTTTCCGAATTTAAACATAACGGCAAAGCGTGCGCACGCATCTCTTCTTTTGGGTATTTTTTGGTGATTTTTCTTTCCCGTTTTGGTTTAAGTAGTACGCGTCTTTCTCGCGGAAGTGATTTAAGCTGATAGTGAGACGTAAGTGGAGAGGACTTGGCTGAGGAAACTGTACTCGCGAAGCTAGATAGTAACACCCGGTACACTTATCGTTCCTTGTTTTTCGAATATTGCACCTGAGTTACAATCATGCACAAATAAAAGGGGAAGGCAGTCGAAATCACCTGGAGCAAGCTTATTAAAGCAATCTTGAGGCCGGCGTCAGCGAGTATTGTACAAAAGAGCCGCGTTTAAATTAGATTCCACCACTCTGGTCCTTTCTGTTGGTCTTGCAATTTGGCATGATGATTTCGGCTGTAATGTTTTACTTCTTCGCCCTTTTTTTTTCCTCGTCTGTAGTTTTTCATTTGCAGCACACTATCCCGAGATTTCTGACAGCTTTCTCTTACTTGATTGCAGTTTCAAAGCTCCACTGAATGGCATCTATTATAATTCGGAAATATTACCTATTATAGGAAAAAACCGTATTTCGCAAATAACTGTATTTACTAAAGAGGTTGACCGGGAGCTAAAACGAAAACGTATGAAACGTATAAAGGTATTATGGAAATTCGTATTTACGAGATACCAGTTTATATGAGTTCATTCATGTTATAGGTTAAAGACAGACTTCTTATTTATACTGGAAATTTTTTGGACGCACAGTAACTAATCAGCGTATGACACTAATTAAGCTCATATGGTAGGTTAAAGACAGACTTTTTGTTTTTACTAGAGATTATTTAGACGCGTAGTAACTAATCAGCGTGTGTCGCTTATTAAACTGATATGTTAGAGAAGTGACAAACGTTTTATTTCTTCTAGAGATTATTTGGGCGTCTTGTAACTAATCAGCATAATGCGCTTATCATATTCATATGCTAGGTTAGCAACATACTTTTATTTCTTCAGGAGATCATTTATATGCGTGGTAACTAATGAGCGTATGACGCTTCTTATACTCATACCACGAGGGCCTACCTTGTGTGAGAACAAATAAGCAGTATGTTCATACAGGCAGCAATGTGAGTGAGAAATGTGGGACGATCGTCAAGAGACACCCACTTGTTGTTCGTGGCTGCATCATTACCAGCGCCGCCAACGCGAGTGCGTACATGCACTTATGTAGCACTAAGCTGTAAGGAGACGCTTATTATTTAGGCCTCCATTTGCAGTAATTGCTACGAACAGTTGGCGAAGCGTCGCACCAAACTCCTCGTTGTCAACGTAATACCCTTGCATGTTATTGATATTATGATGCTAAGTACTGTTGCTGACTGCGTTAGATGCTGAATTTTCGGGGGCTTTTGAGCAGCCTCATTTTGTTTTTTAGATGCTACGTGGTTTGAAATTTGTCATTTGTTCTACTGGAATACGAGAGTGTCGATTCAACAAGAAATATATCCTTGCGCTAGGCGCCCTAAGCTCGAGACGAAAGGTTGTTTAAAAGCTTGGAAGTGTCTTCCCCCTTATTAGAGTTCCCAACCATGTTTTCTTTTTAATTCGCATTCTTATACTGTGCAAGAGCTTCAGCTAACTGTGTTAACCGCCGTAGTGCAGCTAGACAAGGCTACAGCCGCTAGCAACTGATGCCTGAGATTTGATGATAAAAACAAAACTCACAAGGTCCCTTGTGCCTTAACGTAAGATTACTAGAAATAGAAAGCCAATGTATTTTACTTCTCAGTCGAAGTATATATTACTTGGGGTTTTACGTACCGAAACCACGATATGATTACGAGGGACGCCATAGAGGAAGGCTGCGTTAATTGGGACCACCTGGTGTTTTATAACGTACACTGATATTGCTCATTACACGCACCACTAACATTTCGCATCCATCAAAATGTCACCGCCAAGGCCGGAATCGAACCCGCTACCTTCGGGTCAGCAGCCAAGCATCGTAGCCACTCTCTCCTACCGAGGCGGGCAGTCGATGTACGAGCGAGTAGGGATCACGAGCCATAGCTTCACGACGCACTGCCATGCACCGTCTTCACTTTCTTCTCTTCAGGTCGCACGCTCTCCGGTTTTGTTCCCCGCCCAAAGGAGGGTGCTACAATGGCATATTGTATTGTTACGTCAGATGACGCTTGATGGCGTTACAAACGTTTTGATGGCAGCATCATTATGACGTCATATGCTGACGTCATCACGCGATGATGACTTTTCGCATCCCTCGTCCCAAACGCCGCGGAACGGTCACCATCGATGGTCAAATTTCCCGTTTGTTAAGGTATGTATGCATTTCTGCTTAGTGAAGTTAGTTGAACGTTTGAACCTCTCCGCCTTGACCTCTCTCGTCTTTGGTTAGTTGCGCGCATTTTATTATGATTCAGAACTACTATCCAACTGGCACAGCTGAAGGTCGAGTTAACAAAGAAAGAAAAAGCAAAAAATAGGCAGATTCCGCATACAGTGAGAATCTATGATATGCGAAGCACGAATGAGAAATGTTGATATCTCACTTTAGAATCAGCACAACGTTACGAGGTGAAGGTAAATGATGACTTCCGTGTCATGATTATCATGTTTGGATGTGTCGTTTACCTTCGTCATCTGTTCACGTCATGTGACACAAAATTTATTATATGTGGAGCTAGGCCGATAGCATGCTATGAGCGTGGTATGTTGTCATGTTCTTACATGACACGCGTGTCAGGATTATCACGTTTGCACCAGTCATACATTTCTTCATCAAACAACGTCACGTAACACCAAATTTGGCATATGTGGAGCTAGCAAAACGGCCACGAGCGCATCATGAAGGGCCCAATAGACTCCAATGTAGCGTTGACGCGCGCACACGCTGGGAACAGCGACGCTACGTTAGCAAAAGCTGAGCACTCTATAGTCTGATGCCAGGCGTGACCAGCGTCCGTCGGCGGGGCCCGACGGCAATCGGAGCGGAATGCGACATGCTGAATTTTGCACCGATGCGTTACCCAGACAACACTGCGTCTCCCTCTTTTCGTGACGGAGGGACGCTGGACGCACCGAAATGCGCATGCGTCAAAGCAACGCAGCGCGCCTCTGCGAGTATATGGCAGGACCAGCGCATGGCGTGGCAACGTCGGCGTGACGCGATGAAATGAACGCCGGCGAGCACGCGCACCGCGTTACGTCAATATGTATTGGCAACTTGACTGTGGATTGTAGTCATGTTCTCACATGACACGAACCTCATGATTATCATTTTTGCACCAGTCACTTACCTCTGTGATCCATTGGCATCACGTAATACCGAATTGGGCATATGTGAAGCTAGCGAAACGGCCACAAGCGCATCATGAGTGTGGAATGCAGTTATGTCGTTACATGACACGCATGTCATGATTATCATGTTTGGATGTTATATTTACCTATGTCGTCCATTCACGTCGCATAATACCGAGTTTGGTATATGTGACGCTAGCGAAACGGCCGCGAGCACATCATGAGCGTGGCATGGAGTCATGTTTTACATGACACGCATGTCATGATATTCATGTTAGGGTCTGTCGCTTGTGTTCGCCGTACATTCATGTCATACCATACCAGTTTTGCAACATGCCATGGGAACGAAACCACAGCAAGAGCTGCAGGGCCATGGTATGTAAATCATGACACTCATGACATACATGTCATGTTTTTCATGTTATCACTAGTCAAATATGTTCGTCATATCATACAGTCATGTTATGGCATACCAAGTTTGGTATTGATACTATTATCAAAACGGCCGGGAGAGCTAAAAGTCGTAGGCGGCTAGATAGATAGATATGCGCAAAGTCGCCGAAGTTAGCTGAGGAATGTTTTGCATTAAAGAAAATGGGTGGAGGGGGGCATAATAACTCAGGTGGCTGCTCATGGCGCTCGTACATCGATGTTCTTGAGCCTCGGCGTATTCCTCAGGTAAAGTTTTCATCTCACGCGCTGCCGTGACACATCTCCGAGAGCACGTATAAAAAAAGGCACGGTGGAGACTTGCACGCGAAGGTACCAGCTGATCGCTAGAAAAGAATGTCTTTCATTGAACTAATTAAATTATGTTTGCCCAATTAACCTGACAGTAATAGGCTCTTCTTTTACGTCAAATTATGCTCCCATATAACATGTATATTGTAAAACTATTAAACAGAACCATTGATAAGCAGAACCATTGAACCACGTATATTTTTAAAACACATTTCTTAATATTCTGAAAACCGGAAGAAAGCTCTTCGAGAAGACACGAGATTGTTAGTCGTAACTTGTGCAGCTTAAGGCATATGAAACGGAGTTGATCAATGCTGGTGTGTAATGTAATTCTAGAGCTTTACCGAAAGCTCCAGTGGGGTGCCCTTCGAGCGTGACACATAATTTCGCTCGCTCTCGGTCAGATATCGACGCTAATGACGCGGGCTTAGACGGTTCTCTGAGAATTCGCAACGACTGAAGTTTTAATGAGACACTGAATGCCAGAGGCGATGGCTGCCCTTTCATCGAGAGTCTTTATAAGCGGTCCGTTTATGAAACACAACAGCGAATCAGCTGCACTTCGCTCGGCTGGGGTCACCGTGTATACATATACGTATATAGCTTACACCATGATCAATTAACTATTCGCTTCGAGTAGAGTTTCATGTACAAGAGAGACATGTATAAAGGATATACTGGACTAATGACGACCGTAACTTTTGAAATTTCACTTATTTCTATGTCAATAGAGAATTAAGACTTATTTATAACTGATGCCTGGTAATCACGAGTCTACTAAGAAAAATACACTGTTACTGAAAGAACTCGATGTGTTAGTTCCTATCCAAATAAAAAGCTTTCTTGCTGGTCATTCCCATTCTCTGTAAGTTAAAAAAATCTGATTCATGGTATGTGCAGAAATGGCCCGTATTCATATGCACCACTTCGGATAGAAATTGCGAATGACCCTATTTTTGGTGTCCGGCCATGCACCATCGTTCTAGGCACGGGGAATGTTACCATAAAACAAGTTCCCCGGAGATTACTATACTCTGTAGTGCAAAATCTCATGACCACTGCTTAAGTGTTTTACCAAAACACGCAGGAGTGGCATGTTTGGAATCAATAACAAACCTCACGTGAAAATAGCGACCATGTGCACACTCCAAGTTTAGTGTCTAGTCCGAGGTGATGAATTTGCGCTCCGGCGGTGCGAACATATAGATTCTCGCGTGCCAGTTTCTGAGTATCTGCTAGGACAGCTTGTAAAGAAGTGATAAAAGTGCAAAAAAAAATTTCTATGTCATTCGGAACTTATTGCGTAGAAGGAAGTGGCTGAAGCAATATGCATTGGTCTTACCAAAAAAAGGCGCTGTGAATAGCATGACTAACGTAGGCCAAGCTTCTTTTTGGCATAGACAGCGTTAGTGAAAACGATAGCTAATGAAGCCAAGGACGGCATAGGATACAATAATTGTAGTGATGTTAGCGTATGTTCATATATGGTATACAGAGGAAGAAAGGGAGGTCTACAAAAAATATCAGCATATTCATGGGGTGAATGATGATGATTGGGCGAAGCTCTGAAAAGACTCATTAATAAACCGTGAATTTTCCGTTTGCCCAGTCGGTCATCATTTAAAGATGTGAGAAACGCTGTGCGTATATGCCGTGCCGCTTGGGCCTCCCGCTCTCGTATGGCAGGATCTTGGCGATGGCGTCGTGCTGCTTTACGGCACGCTTCTGCCTCGCGTGCTCGCACATCGCAGTTCCGCCTTCGAGCGCGAGCCACCGCCACTTTGCGGGCACGCCACTGTGCGGCCTTGTCCATCCGCCGACCTTCTGAACACGCGCGTGCGCCAAAACGGGTTTTATTTTACTGCACCGCGCCCCCTAGCGTATGGCACCGCCAGCGAACACGCGATCGCCAACGTCTTCGTGTGACGTCATTTCTGTTTTCTGGCGCGTTCGCACATTAGGGTTTGTCTTTGAGCGCGAGCCACCGCCGCCTTGCCTATATCACAATACAAGTAACGCCCTCTAGTATCTTGCATTTTGAGCATATATGCATTAGTTGTAAGTACCGCCATCTAATGACCGGTTCAATACCTAACGAGAGCTGGCTACATACAATTACGACGGGATACACGACCAGAACGATCCGCTGCCGGTAGGGACTGAATGAGCAACGTTTAGATAACGCGCTCCCTGCTATCGCAACTGAGATAAGGTGGTGGATAACACATTCAGCCCCGCCCTACCGACTCGGCGTGCACTGATGGACAGGGGCCAGGAGCTGCTGGATACATACGGGGCCCGCAACTAGGTAACTGCCCTGTCTGGTGCCTGCGCGCACTACCAACAATGTTGGGCCCATAAATGTTGATTCATCATCAGCTAAGGTGGTGGTTGTCTCCTTGATTGGGTACTTACATTAACGAAAACAAAAATTATTAGTCAGCTAGCACTGCCACGAATTGCTAGAGTCTTCGCGAATTGGCACAATTCGTCAAAAAGGCGCACCTCGAGAATGCTTCAGTCATAACTCAGCTCTCCTTCGAAGTCAGATGTTTATATATATCATCTTACATCAGGACTAAACGCTAAAGATGGCTAAGAAACCACATTATGCTACGAGCAGAGCACATCCCTTATTTGTACACAGTGGGTGTTTGCGTGCATGCAGGTACAGCTGTTTTGTCTACACTTTAATAATTGCTTACATTGAAGAAGAATGGCGATTTGGGCTAGTTGGTTTGAATTCATGATAATAAGGGTTGCAGCGCGAGCACGAATGTGCTAGAAGAAACAGACGAAAGTCGAGGTACTTGTTGTGTTGTCCAGCGCTCGTGTTGTCCTCTTTGCCTTCCGTACCTCGACTTTCGTCTGTTTCTTCTAGCACATTCGTGCTCGCGCTGCAACCCTTATTATCATGGATTGCTTACATGTGCTAGGCCATTATTTTGACCAGCGAAAACGCCACAATAAAGACATTCCTGCACAGAGGTGAAGGAACTGTGCAGCAGAGTAAACTTGCCGACAGGCTGCGAACAAGCCGTGAATCGACGCATCAAGCAGCAGCAATAAGAGTCGGGCCTCAAGCAGCCGCGATGTGGGTAAACATTTGCTCAAGGTACTGTGTCTTCTGAACTTCTGAAGTAAGCGTACCTGCATAGCGGAAGTGCCGAATGTTCAATTCTGCAGGAAACGTCAACAAAGATGCTCAGAATGGGCGCACGTAAGTATTGTAATCGAAAAGAAAATGGTTTTGCGGCATTAAAATTCACTTTATCTTTAATAAAGCAGTAGTTTTTCTTTGTGTATTTTTAAGATGAACTTAAAAAGCTTACAAAATTAAACCCACCACAGCCGGATGTGGTCTACACGGAACGCGCATCATATTCAAAGCGAAAGCTACAAGAGCAGCCTTTCAGAGCCTTTTATGAACACTCTTTGAGTAACTGCTGCAAGCACACGTGTAGGGTACCCACTTAGCCATAAATCATTACACTTTCTTTGTGTATTAGAGAGGCATTTCCTATTCCATTCTTCGTCATTCCTTGGAGAAGCGTGGCACCCGAAACACACAAGGATATTCTAGAATTTTTTTGATGCTGGGACTGACGACGATGAAAAATATGCTGAAAGCATTCGTAATGAAGTTGGGGGATTCAACGACCCGCGATTTGCATTGTGCGACGTCTGGTTGTTTCTTTGTTGTTCTTAAATGCTCTATTACTCATTACTGGTTCCCGAACTTGCCTTAAGCAGGCTTGATGTCGGGAAAGGAATCGCAATAGTATGCGCAATAAAGTGTATTTTAAAACAGTGAAAAAAACTACGAGGCGTCACACAACGCGAATACCATAGCAAGTGGGTCGTCCAATGCTGCAACCCATTACAAAAGATCGTTTTTTATCACCTATGTCAACTGTGGCGCATACCCACGTCAGGCATAATTCCTCATCGTCGTCAGCCACTGCATAAACAATTGGCACAAAATTCCTTGCAATTGTTTAACAGGGAAGAATGATAAAAATTAGCATAGCGAATGCTGGTCTACTACACACAAATAATTATTATTATTGTTGTACAAGGTACTAGGCAAGTTTGATTGCAGCAGTTACCCAATGAGTGATTCTGAAAGTGACTCTGCAAGGCCACTCTTCAAGCTTTCGCTGTGATTGTGCTGCGCCTCCCGCGCAGGCCTGGCATTTTTATTTACTTGTTTTGTTCTTATGTTGCACTATAGTAGTTAAGGACCCCGGCGGTGGCTGTTGTAGTCTCATAACAGCTTCCACTGTAAAAAGTGAGAGCCATCCACAAAGCTGCGAATATATTCTTCGTCATCATTCAAAGCTATAGCTTTATAGTGTGCTCTTTTGTGGGGTGAATTCTGCTGTGTCGTGAAATATTTCTAAGTAAAGCATGAATATCAAGCTTGCATCGATAATGCAGAGTCATAGGCTATTTTTTCTTCTTTGTCAATCATGTGCTAAGAACGCGCAAGCGCAGAACAACCTTCATGTAGGCTTCATTCGTTGTTTCAATACAGAGCCTCTAAAATACGGACGACATTTAGGACAAGGGTCTATCAGTATTCATTGTGGAGATTTCGGCAGCAGATACCAAGTTAACAAGAGCTTTCACATTATTTCACGTGGGAATTGGTGCATCGAGAACTTGTCTTGAATTGATACGGAATAGGAAAATTTGAAATTAATATAATAAACAAAAACGCCAGGCCTCCGTGGTAGGTGCAGCAAAGTCACAGCGAAAGCTAGAAGAGTAACCTTTCAGAGCCTTTTCAAAACACTCATTGGGTGATTGCTGCAAGCACACTTGCTTGGTACCCACTAGGGCATTAATAATAAACTTTTGGGTAGTAGGCTGACATTGGCAATGCTTATTTTCATCATTCTTCTGAGAAGCGTGGTATCCGCTAAACTATTGCGAAGAATTTTCTGCCGATTTCTCATGCAGTGGCTGACGACGATGAGGAATTATGGCTGAAGTGGGTGTGCGCCACAGTCAATAGGGGAAGAAGAACAAGCTTTTGTAATAGGTTGGATCATTGGACGACCCACTTGTTATGTTAATCGCATTGTGCGGCGACTGGTTGTTTCGCTGTTTTAGAACTCTTTATAATTCGTATTAACACGATTGCTTTTCCGATATCAAGCTTGGCCAAGGCAAGTGTGACAACAAGTCACAAGCACCGGTGTAGCTCAGTGGTAGAATACTGACCTGGCACGCAGCGGACCCCGGTTAGAGCTACACTGTGCCTTTGGTGCAAGGTTTTTAAAAGCGAAAATTTTCTTAGCGAACTTCAGCGACTTTGAGCATATATCTATCTATCTAGCCGCCTATGACTTTTAGCTCTCCTGGCTGTTTCGATAATTACATCGATACCAAACTTGGCATGGCATAACATAACTATATGAAGAACATATTTGATTAATCATAACATAAAAATCATGTCTTGAATGTCATGATTTACATTTCATGATCCTGCAGCTCTTGCGGTGGTTTCGTTCACATGACATGTTGCTAAACTGGTATGGTATGACATAATTGCATGGTGAACACAAGCGACAGACTCAAACATGAAAATCATGACATGCGTGTCATGTAACAACATGACGACATGCCATGCTCATGATGCGCTCGCAACCGTTTCGCTAGCTTCACTTATTTCAAATTTGGTATTATGGGACGTGAATGGATGACGAAGGTATGATACTGGTGCAAACATGATAAACATGAGATTGCGTGTCATGTGACAACATAACTACATACTACGCTCATAATGAGCCCGCGGCCATTTTGCTAGCTTCAGATGTGCCAAACTCGGTATTACGTGACGCGAGCGGACGACATAGGTAAATCACACATCCAGACATAATAATCATGACATGCGTATTATGTAACAACATTAATACATGCCACACGCATGATGCGCTCACACCCGTTTCGCTAGCTTCACATATGTCAAATTTGGTATTACGTGACGCCAATGGGTGACGAAGGTATGTGACTGGTGCAAACATAATAATCATGAGGTGCGTGTCATGTGAGAACATGACTACATGCCACAGTCAAGGCGCCAATACATTTCAACATGACGCGGTGCACGTGCACGCCGGCGTTCATTTCATCACGTCACGCCGGCATTGCCACGCCAGGCGCTGGTCCTGCCATATACTCGCAGGCGCGCGCGATGCTGCGTTGCTTTGACGCATGCGCGTTTCAGCGCGTCCGGCGTTCCTCTGTCACGAAAAGAGGGAGACGCAGTGTTGTCTGGGTAACACATCGGCATAGAGGAATAATGTTACTCTATGGCATTAGCGCGAAATTCAGCATGTCGCATTTCGCGCCGGTTGCCGTGGAACCGCGCTGACGGACGCTGATCGCGCCTGGCGTCAGACTATAGAGTGCTTGCGTTTTGCTAACGCAGCGTCGCTGTGCATAGCGTGCGCGCGCGTCAACGCTACATAGGAGTAAATTGGGCCCTTCATGATGTACCCGTGGCTGTTCTGCTAGCTCCACATATAACAAATTTGGTGTTACGTGACGTCAATCAATGACGAAATTTATGACTGGTGCAAACATTATAACTCCGACATGCGTGTCATGTAAGAACATGACAACATACCACGCTCGTAGCGTGCTCGCGGCCGTTTCGCTAGCTTCACATATACTAAATTTAGTATCACGTGACGTGAATACATGACGAAGGTAAATGACACATCCAAACATGATGATCATGACACGGAAGTCATGTACGGCATCATTTACCTCCACCTCGTAAGGTTGTGCTGATTTTAAAGTGACATATGAACATTTCTCTTTCATGCTTCACATATCATCGCTTCCCACTGTACGTGGGATCCGCCAATTCTTTAAGGGCGAAGCTCCTTATAGCGGCACCCGTTCGTCCCTCGTAGTCGTAGTAGTAGTCGTAGTGTGTAACCAGTCTTACATTTTGGCCTCCAAGGTGGTGTCGGTAAGAAATTTCTTCTGTGCGTTGAACAATAAAAAATTCGCAGCGTGCGCGTTAACTAAAAGCCGAATTCTCGTGTCTCTCATTCCCCCTTAGCAGCCATTGGCACGCACATTGAGCACTATCTGACAAGAAAGGGCTGCTACCTTATACTCGCTGGGCATAACCTCCTTGGTTTTAGAAAGGTTTAGCGAGCGTTGGACCGCAGTGCCATGAATACAGTGAACTAGTATATACCATGAACTCGAGGTGGTTAAAGATGGGAAGTAGACATGAAGCGCAAACGCTAAGAAAGTGTGCGTGGGCCAGCTCTCGTTTAGTCCTTGGAATGTCCGCTGGATGGCGGTGTGTATGCGGAATATATGATGAAAAGATGCGAGATGGTGGTACTTGGAGTGTTGAATAGATGGACGAACGGACACACAGACAGATGCATGGACCGACTCATGGATGACTGCACCGACAGATGGACGCATGGATGGTCACAGGAGCGGATGCATGGACGAACGCAGGGACGGATGCATGGACGAACGCAGGGACGAACGCACAGATGGACGTGCAGACGCACGAACAGACGCCCGCACGGACGGGTGAATGGACGCACGGACGGTCACCAGACGGACGCATAGACGGACGGATGCTTCGCCCCACTATCCATCATTCACTCCGTGGATATGCTGCCAATTTTTTTTTTTTTCAAATTTCGCGCGGTGTGGTTACGGACACCGGTAGCGGCGGCGGCGGACAACATGCAACTGCGCATGACCCGGAAAGTGATCTCATAACGGATTTTGCTGTAAAAAACAGCCGAACGTGTAGTGATGAGCTAGCTGGAGAAACAGCGTTAACAACTGAGTTTATTGACCTGAGACATGTGGTTGAAAAAAAAAAAAATGATAGGCGTCCAAACATCGGCACAACAAGACCACCCCACAATCTGCTTCCTCACCCATACCTGCACTCAGCTCTCGGGGAAACAAATTTATTTTTGCTAAAGAACAATGAAAAGGGCGGTGATACATTTTCGTTTTTTTTTTTGTAAGTATGAAAGGCTTTCTGAAGCTCTTGCCCCAGCCTATCTCGGGTGCTATGCAGGAAGCTCTGAGCTTCTGGGGCAGACAAGTTCGCTCTGAGCTCGCTCTACGGAAGCCATGGCATAAAGACAGTGCAGATCGCATGAATCAAGCGCTGATAAAAATGGCTACAAGAATGCTCGTGGCGTAAGAATGGGTTTTTGGGCATTCGCGCTGGTTTTCAAAGAAACACCGCATGCGTACGCGTCAGCGTCGCTATTCAATCACCATTTCAGCAGTTAAGGACGATCCGCTTGATTCTCGCGCTTCTTTCCCTTTTGCCACAGAAATGTTGTAGGCCCATGTACTCAGATTTGGGTGCACGTTAAAGAACCCCAGGTAATCGAAATTTCCGGAGCCTTCCACTTCGGCGTCTCTCATAATCATATGGTTGTTTTGGACATCAAACCCCACAAATCAATCAAATCTGTTTTGCCAACTCAACATGCGCTTCCGCAGGCGTGTTCGTGGGCGTTTGTTTCCTTTCGGGCAAGTTATTTCGTTGCACCTGCAGCATGGAAATTTTAAATTTATAAAGCGGCAAGGGTGCACACGCAGCAGCACCCTCGTGCTGCTCGTTTCACTTATTCGAAATGTTGTAGATAAATATAGAGTCAGGTTTTCACAAGGGGCGCTCACATCATGGCGTCAACGTGGCGGCTGTGATTGGACACGTCGTGAGCGGGGTGCCATTGAATTCGATGCATAGCAGCCACGTGATGAAAGAATACTTCTGCGTACGTGTGTTGTATAGCCTGCGTGATAAAGCTGATAAATGAATCATGCCGCTGGCTGGTGTTGCGGCGTGAACACTCCTCTTCGGCAAGAGCAAAAGTAGCCAAGTATACCATCCAGCCAAATAGCTAATAAGCCGGCAGCACATGGTGCGGTGTTGGCGGATGACAAAGACGACGAAGACACCCATCAGCCGAACAGCGCGCTAGAGTATACAGACTGATCATGATCGGTCCCAAGGTTTAGCTGTGGTTGCGATGTTGTGAGGCGCTCGGCCAGAACAAATCTCGGAAGGCAACATGCTGATTATTCTAAAGCAGGCCTGATGCAGGCACGCCCCGCCGCGGTGGTCTAGTGGCTAAGGTACTCGGCTGCTGACCCGCAGGTCGCGGGTTCAAAACCCGGCTGCGGCGGCTGCATTTCCGATGGAGGCGGAAATGTTGTAGGCCCGTGTACTCAGATTTGGGTGCACGTTAAAGAACCCCAGGTGGTCGAAATTTCCGGAGCCCTCCACTACGGCGTCTCTCATGATCATATGGTGGTTTTGGGACGTTAAACCCCACAAATCTAATCTAATCTATCTGATGCAGGCATTAAAAGCTTCAAATTGAATTTGAACAGCTCGTTTCTTCAAATAATATAATCAGGAAGAGCTTGCGATTCTTTTATTTCATGGAGGCACATTGCATTCAGTGGAGCGACAAACAAGTGAAACAAGATGCTTCTAGTTTGAAAACACCAGCCACCTTGGTCGACCGTCCTTGACGTGATGCCGAGTTCTATAGTGACCAATAAGATGCAGCATGCTGAGGGGTGTATTTGATTTTGTTTAGCACTGTTGGCTCATCGAAATGGGGGTGTTGTTACAGCTCGGAAAGATCCCAAGTTTTGCAGAGCTCGGGCAATCCTGCATAGCGCCCCTGCGTATTGGCTTATCAATTCGCACTCTTCGAATGAAGGTCGGCATCTGCAGTCTGCAACATGCGGGGCTAATGTGTTCCCGGTAGAATTTCGCACATGGTACCCTTATTCACGTAGGCGATTATTGAGACAATGCCTTATTTGTCGTACGTACGAGCGTCCTCAAGAAACGGGATGACATATACCACCTGACTCTTACACGCTATAAACGGCTTCACGTACTTCTTGATGCAGAGTTTTCCACACTGTTCCATGCTCAGTATGTACCACGAAAAAAAAGCTCTGAAACGCAAAAACACTTGTTTCATTACACATGTGACCTATAGAAGAACAATGCTTTTTGTTGCTGGGCCCTGTGCCCTCCAACATTTTTATGCGGAATTTCAGCTGTTTTGGTGTACGTTATAGCGCATAAGAGGATTTACTCTCCAGGATTGTTACTATTTCTTGTGCATATGCGTTATCTCTACAGTAAAAAGGAAGCCTGTCGTCACCTTACGAAAAGCAAGGTGGTCCTTATCAAATTAGTGCTAACCTAGTTTGTTTTCGATAAGTGCTGCGGTAAGCCAATTACAGCTTTCTTGCGTGGGCACGGCTGAAAGCAAACACGAAGGTAAGCGCCCGACTTCTCCGCGGCTATCTGAAGCTTTTAATTAAGTATCACCTGGCTGCAGTAGTTGTATAAAATGCGCTGAAATACGTGCTGTTAGTATCCCGCATCACCTAAGCAGTTTCATTGGTTCACCGTGTTTTCTTATGAATTCTCCAAGCTTTTCTGGAACTTCTAATCTGCACGTTACCCAATGTAACCACCACCCACCCGTTTCGGGCCCCACGTATTTTTTTCTTGTTAAATTGTCCTGCAGTCGTCAGCAAACATCTTGGCTTTGTTAACAGCAGGACGCAGAACCGCTAATATTACCTAGAAGGAAAGCAATATGACAGAAATATTGTGACCGCCAATGACCCTTTCAGAGTCATTATTGATGCTTTAATTTCAGAGATAGAAATTGATATTGCCCATCCTCTTCCATCACTGTTGTGTAAGCAGTCGCGTTAGATGTCAGAATATCTAGGCGAGAACGCTATATTGTACGCACTGAACTCCAAAAGTAGATTACGTTCCAATGAGCGCACAAAAAGAGATATCAGTAGTGGTACGTCAGCTGAGGTGGTTGTCGATGTAATATTTGGGGCGAAGCTCCTTAAGGCGTCACCCCATCGTCCTGTGTAGTAACCACCTCCCTCTAGTATGTGCCACAGGGGAGTTTAGTTCTTTGAATGTCCGCTAGATGGGGGTCCTTGTTTAAAATCAATATATGGTGAAAAAATGCGAGATGGTGGTACTTGGAGCGTTCACTAGACGCTTGGACATAGAGACCGGCAGACAGACGGACAGATGCACGGACGGAGATTGACCCGCGACTGGACGGACAGGTGGACGCTTCGCCCCACTCATCATCATTCATTCCGTGGATATGCTGTGATTTTTATTTTTTGGCTTTTTTGTACTTTTCTTCTTGTGTGGCATACCAAATTAAATGAAACATGCTAAAAAGTGCCCCACCTCAGTTACATGAAAAAAGCTTCACATGTGAGCTTCAAGCTCACCCACCTGTGTGTGTTCATACGACCATCTTAGGCAGACGTTGTGCTTCGTCAGTTTAAGTAGTGGGAAAGGAAGCTTTCTATGTTTGGCACTAATAAAAAACACAAAAATACGCCTAAACACAAAGCAATCATAGCATATTGGCGAAGTGAATGATAATGCATGGACCAAGCATTGGGTTCGCACAGATCTACCATAAATCACCCGTCACATTGAACACTCACGCATAAAAATGAGTGCCAAGTAGTGTACAGTTATCTAAAATGTTTATTGATCATAACTGATATGTTGTGTTGGCTTCGGAATGCTATTTCGTCTTCATTATTAATGCTTTGCGCCATGGGATCTAGCCAGAGGTTGGCAAAGGTCTGGCCACGTTTTGATGGTGGTTGTTAGGTGCTCCCAGTCATACGAAATGCATCATAGAGCATATCAAGACGTCATCTACTGCACAAGCCAATCGTTGTCCGTGGTCATCATCGTCATCGTCAGCAGCGTCATCATGATCGTCATGACGTATAGTGGGTACCTTGCATGAGCTGTGCCGTGATGGCAGAAAGAGAATCTGTGGCTTGGATCGAGCTTGTTCTTCAGCTACCATTTCGACCTCCAGACAGCAGCTGAATCCAGACACCAATTCCTAGCATTAGCGTGTATGTGAATGACAGACCAATACCACAGATGGCCCACATGAGAGTACTCGCATTCATTGTACATACAAACCACCACAACATCATTACGCTAGACCGCTTCACCGTAACAGTGAACCAGACGGCCCATGTCATATCTCGAGTGAGCACGCGCAATCGAGGCATGAAGCAGAAGGAACTCCTGCAAAAACTTGCACCCTAACGTCCTTAACTGAATAGAGGAATTTCTCAGTAACCAATCACAATATGTCATTATCAACAATACTGCTTCTGAATTTCTACCAGTCACGTAAACTGTCCTCCAGGGTTCTGTTGTAGGTGCCCTCTTATTCTTAATATACATAAACGATCTACCATCCCATATATTATCTAACATTCGATTGTTTGCAGACGATTGCGTCCGTTATCAATCTATCATTAACAACAACGACCACATCTCATTGCAGAATGGCATAAATAACACGAAAAACTGGTGTGATCAGTGGAGGATAGTCTTCAATACAAATAAATGTAAATCCATGTCGATTTCTCCCAGACATATTCGTAATCGCATTGCTTTCACAATTGATGACACCCGCATCGACCATGTCAAGTCATACAAATACCTAGGTATTACAATTACGCATGATCGCAACTGATGCTTCAATGTGACTACAACACTTCATCTGCAAACAAAACTTTATGATTTCTCAAACGTAACCTTCGCAGTGCTCCTCATCCCTTAAAACTACTCGGATATAAAACATTGGTCAGGCCTAAACTCCGCTATTCATCGCCTATATAGAATCCTCATCAGAACTATCTCAACGACGCCATAGAGTCCGTGCAGAGTCGCGCAGTGAGAAATATTCATTCATTATTCTGAAACGACGTCAGTGTTTTATCTTTAAAAGCAGATTCTGAGTTGGAATCGATGGCTCATCGTCATCGTATCACGAGCTTGTCATTATATCACAAGTTTTACAACAGTTCACTTCGTCAAGCACCCTACATTTCTCCTCCTTCACGCGTTTCACTGCGCATAGGCCATTCATATAACATTGCTCGCCCAAGTGCGCGCACTGTAGCATGCTCATCATGATGTTTTCATCATACAGCGAAAGACTGGAACGGCCTTTCTCACCACAACGCTTCCATCACCACCTCAACTGCCTTGACGGATGCATAGGCAAGATTTTTTTGTGAACAGTCTCTGTAATTTTTCCTGTTTATATTGTATACCAAACCCCTTATGTAACACTCCAGCGGAGTCTTTAAGGTAAAATGAAATGAAATGAAATAATGCAGGCCTGCGTTCTATCGTGCTTCACGTACGCCCTTACTTATTCGCATCTCCTTCAGCTTCAGTAAGCTCAACTAAACCGGTTTGCACACCAAGCGTTTACGATGGCATTGGGGCTCCCGCGAAACTCCTCGACAGTGCACCTACTACGTCTCGGGCTACATAACACCTTATAAGAACTTCTTCAAGCGCATCTTACGCCACAATTTCACCGATTACAGGGAAGCGATGCCGGTTAATAAATTTTTGCCGAAATTGGCCACCTAGTATCTCCCATGGCTAACGATCCTGCCTTCATCTCCCCCGACACCAGAAAGAAATTCTTCATAAAATCACTGCTAAAGAATGTGTTGTCCAACAACTACGACGGTAGAAGGAAAGCGAGCGATCAATCCTTGAACAAAACGTACACGTCCAACCCAGCCGTAGAGCACACTGACGCCGCCCAACATAGGGACTTTATAAATGCACATGTAATAAACGTTATCACTCTCCTCAGCAACAAGGCCTATTCGCCACGAATCAAAACTGCTGCTTCCATCCGTGTACTTAACACGACAGAAGCCTAGGAAGTGGCCATAGCGCTAGCAGCAGCAGACAGATTCACCATTGCATTCAGCGACTCAAAGGCCGCAATAATTGATTGATATGTGAGGTTTAATGTCCCAAAACCACCATATGATTATGAGAGACGGCGTAGTGGAGGGCTCCGGAAATTTCGACCACCTGGGGTTCTTTAACGTGCACCCAAATTTGAGTACATGGGCCTACAACATTTCTGCCACCATCGGAAATGCGGCCGGGATTCAATCCGGCGACGTGCGGGCCAGCAGCCGAGTACTTTAGCCACTAGACCTGTGCGGCGGGCAAAAAAGGCCGATATATATCCAGCTTCACACGTGGCATTGTGGCCCCTAGAACGCTGCGTTTACTCTTGCTTGGACCCCAGATGTGGAGGAAGACACACTATGCTCCACTGAGCTATAATGGGTGGCGGCTCACGCGGAGAGCACACGGGGAAAGGCGCAGCCATCAATATGCTCGAGGATTTGTCAGCCGAGCGGTGATACCCGCCTCTGATCCCGGAAACCTTGGTGAAGCCTTGACATTCTACCATGACATTATGAAGTATAACCGTCTTTCAATAGAGTCAAAACTACCCCCGCACGATCGGCTAAGTGCCGGGAGGTTATTTAGCGCCGATTACGAACACATTCATTCCCGTGTCCATACACTTGTGCACGTGTACATCTCCGAAACGATTGATCCGTATCGTTCGCATTGTGGCTCAATAGACACACTCTACCACAATCCATGGGTCAGGAAAGGTGGGAGAAATCCCAACTTTTCTGATCTCCTGGCCACTTTATCACCAGAGGGGTGGGAGGCGGTTCTAACTACACCATCCTGGCAGTTCACCTACAGGCCGTACAAAGGACAGAGGAGGTGGTCATCAGACTCAGCCTGGCGGATCACCTTGCTCCTTAAGTCTGACGACAATAAAGTTCTGTTCTCTTTCTGCGTACTTCGCACAAAATGTTGTCGAAAGATGGTAGTCTTTTGCCGGCCGTCCTATATGAGTCTTGGTGTGATTTGAGGCCACGCATGATGTTATTTTCGTATCTTTTCCGGCTGGCCTGGTGACTCCACCATATTTTCGGCAGAGCGCTTTTTCGTGCATAGCGCCGCATTTTCAGCGAACCGTAAGCAACAATAGGTCCTTTATAATTACGTGTCTATGATTATAGTAAAAAAGCCTACACCTATTACTCAAGTGCTGATATTGCGCCTAAGGTATGCATAATATTTGCTTTATGATCGACATTGTTCAGGAGTTCGAACGCAGCCACCAGTTCAAGATGGCCGGGCATTCAGCAAGTGCTTAAACATTGGCCTGGAGTCGGAATCGTGTGACAGACAGACAGACAGACAGACAGACGAATGAACGGACGGACGGACGGACGGACGGATGGACGGACAGATGGATGGACGGACGGATGGATGGACGGATGGACAAGCAGACAGACAGACATACCGACCAAAATTTATGCGTTCAATGATTCTTAAAAAGACTATCGTCCTTAAAAGATCCCAAAGCTCTATTAATGGGCCGTGTGGCATATCAAGTTATTTTGACAAACTCTTTACCCACCCCAAGCATTCATCCATAGATCGCAGAAAATATATTTTGCGGTCGTTTCTTGCTTATGCAAATATTCTGTATAGTGCAGCTTGTATCAACATTCGACTACCTATTTAGTGTGTATGCGGAAATCACCATGTTGCTACTGTGAGAGCGTTCAACAAATGCGACCCCAGATTAGTTGCTTCCAACTGCAATATTTAGTTGTGGTCGTGCAGCGGCGGTTATTTCTGAAAACAGGCCATTCATTTTCTTTGAAGAGTTATGAAAATACGGATAATTTGTAACCGCGCACGGGTTTGCGCACTATCGATGAGCGAATCATGCGGAATTATTGATACGAAAGCACCAAACAGTATATCTCAAAGCGCCCCGCCACGGCGGTCTTGTGGCTAAGGTACTCGGCTGCTGCCCCGTAGGTCGCGGGATCGAATCCAGGCTGCGGCGGCTGCATTTCCGTTGGAGCCGGAAATGTTGTAGGCCCTTGTGTTCACATTTGGGTGCACGGTCGAAATGTCTGGAGCCCTCCACTACGGCATCTCTCATAATCATACGGTTATTTTGGGACGTTAAACCCCACATATCAATCAATCATCAGTACATCGCAAAATGCAGAGCTGTGGCGCGTGTGAAGAAAGGCGTAACATTTCATGCAATATTTCAGTCTATGTAGCAGGTGGGTTATACGTGTCTGAAAGGCGTAGGTTGACTGTGGATGAAACCATCGCAGATGGGGCAGGCAAGTGTTTACAGAAGCACTCGCACGAAAACGTAGGAACAAACTTCATATATGCATCGCGCATGTCTCACACAGACAGTCGTATTTGCGCCGTGGTTGTGCAAATACTTTCGCCTCCGTATACAGGCGGCGTAGGTTCTGCATTATAGCAAACCTTTCACGGGACTTAAGTCGCCGCAGCCGAAATAGCAGGCCATCAACGCGTGGGAATTATGTCGAAGAGTTACTTATATTTATGCGCGTCTTTTCGCGAGAAAGCTCGTCAGCACCACTGCTTTCCCACTTGGCCTTTCTGTGCTATGCTTGCATAGGGTATAAAGGCAGAGCCTTATATGTCTAATACTTGCATCCATCCGTCCGTCCGCCCTTGCCATGTAATGGTACCATCTGTGGCCTCTCTCCCATCACACTTTCTGAGCATTGACGTGATGAAACAGCAGCGCATAGCAACATCTGCACCACCTCAGCTGTGGCCTATACCAATTGCACTTATTTTTTATTTACGCGACTGCTGTGTGTAAAAAAAAAAACAAGTAAACGAAAGGATAAAAAAAAATTACACCACCACCAACTAAAGTGGACCATGTGAGCAGTAGAAGCAGCGCTGGTCTTCACTTGTGTTTCTATCTGTTGTTTGCATTTGTGTGTTTCCATGGAGAACGAGGAAGAAGAAGTGCGTTCGGGCGTAATTCTGCCTTGAACAACTATCGTTTTTTCTTTAACTGTCAGAATTCCTGACTTTCTCTGAACAAGCGGAACGGAAGACGTCACCCCCCGGCATGGGGGACCATCCATCCAACGAGACAGCGGGCCCTAGCCGTTTGCATAAGGATGAACCGAATGTGGGTGACCGCCTTGGCGCATATGCTCCTTGCGATGACTCTACCGAGAGCTCATCAGTGGAAGAGATGGAATCGGAAGCCGACTTCAGGACATTCCATACCCGCCGGTTGAAAAGGAAGCTTCGCAGGACGTCATCAACGGCGGAGCCACAACCGGCGCTAGACAAAGGCAAGCAATGTTTCACCATCTCGTATGTACCCATGTCTACATCAGACAACCTGAACTCACTAAACAGGCAGTCGTTGACTAATTATTTCGAGCGAGTAGCACCTGCTCAAGTGAGTGAAATTCGCATAAATAGCAGGAAAAACATATTGTCAGTTGATGTGACAAACAAAACCATTCTCGACAAACTGAAGGCCGTCACGCAGCTCGGAAGTATTTCAGTTCGCGCGTTTCTCGCTCACGGGAAAGGAACAACGACTGGCGTGATAAATGACGTCGACGCTGACATCACAGACGCTGACCTGCAGAATCTTGTGACGTCAACAGTCAAAATCGTGACCATACGCCGCTTCGGGCAGTCTCGCTGCATCAAACTAGTATTTGATTCTGAGACTCTGCCCTCTAGCGTGAAGGTTGGATACGTGAGACATCCCGTGCGCCCTTACGTGCCACGGCCTTTGCAGTGTCACAAGTGCTGCAAGTTGGGACACGTCAGCGCAGTGTGCAAAAGTGAGACAACTTGCCAGCGGTGCGGCGGGTCTCATAAGGTGGAAAACTGCGATACTGCTGTTCCATTGAAATGCCCAAATTGCTCTGGTGCACATGAAGCAACGTCGAAGGAGTGCCCGAAGATCAAAGAAGAAATTCGCGTCCTGCGGAAGATGGTCAGAGACAACTCGACACACAGAGAGGCAGTCACATCCATCCGCCGACACAGACGTCGTCCAAAACGTAGGCACCAGCGAAATCATAGTGGACATAGGAGTGATGCATCACCATCAGCAACAGATGAACATACACGTGCGCATTATCAGGCCGCTACACCCATGTTGTACGCACCACGTTCCAGGGATGCAGAAAGTGGACCAACGCCCGCGTTGCACGCCAATGCTTCAGATACTGAGTGGCCTTCGCTACCGATCGGAGCAATAAAAAAGACCACATCATGGGCTGCAACTTCAAAGAGGGCGGAAAATGATAGGCAAGACACTGAGAAGAGCCAAACTATGCTGAAGCATCTACTAAAATCTATTCGTGCGATTCTCAACGAGCTACACACGCCAGGAGCGAAAACAGCAGTGCAGATCCTCAACGTGCTGGAACCGCTACTGCTGACCCTTTCATAAACAATATGGCGAATTTCTACGATGAACGTGTGCGCACCTCTGCTATAATGCAGTGGAACGCACGAGGTTTGCGAAGCCGATTGTCTGACTTTCGACAACGGATATTTAAATACAAATTTCCGTTGGTTGTAATATGTGAGCCGAATATGATGTCGTCGTTTCGTATTTCCGGATACGTCACTTTGTGGTCACGTGATGATCGAAATACGAGCAAAGTAATTATATGCGTACGTCAAGATTTAACGTACGTGAGACATGCCGTGGCTCATCATGCTTCTAACGACTATATTTGCCTATCTATAAAGCACAAGCGACGTACAATATCAATCATTGGTGGATACATTCCTCCTAGAAGCCACGTGGACTGTCCCCATCTCTTGTCTGTTCTCCAAGCTTGCCCTGGACCACATGTATTGGTTGGGGATTTTAATGCACATCATCCCATGTGGGGTTCTGCCTCAATGAACACCCGCGGTAGGGACATTGCCGATTTTGTGCTCAATCAGGGACTTATGTCCATTAACGATGGCTCACCTACTTACCTCCGTGGCGCATCGTACAGCAGCTGTCTAGACGTATGTTTTGTGAGCAGAAGTCTCTTGCCTACCACCTATTGGTTTGTAGACGTTGAAACACATGGAAGTGACCATCTCCCTACATATATACAGCTAAAAGGATTCCGTTGTTCGTCTCCCCGGCCTGTGAAAAGCGTAGACTGGCCAGGATTCCAAGCTTCTGTAAATGCTCAGTGCGGGAACATTCAATCTATATCTGAAATAGGAAGCCTAATTGCGTCAGCCTTAACAACGCATACGAAACTTGTGAATGTGCCGCTACCAAGATCACAACTTGACGCACAATATGAATACCTTCGTGCAATTCGTCGCCGGGCAGAGAGAAAATACAGGAGGACGAAATCACCATCTGACCTATCTACAGCACGCCAAGCACAACGACATGTATTGCGACACCTCGATAAGCTCGATAGGCAACGGTGGAGGGTATTTTGTAGCTCTCTTGATCCCAGAAAACCCCTGTCTCGAATATGGCAAACTGTGCGAAGCCTTCAGACGCCCACTCAACAGTTGTTCCCTTTCCGATCTTTGGCTCTAAAGCAAGGTCGACCTGAAGTAAAGGTTGCAGAAGATTACTGCCACTTACTCGTAGGTATGACCTCTTCATCGATATTACCTTCGAATTTAGCCTCACCGCCATCCAGCGACGATCGCCTCGACTTACCATTCACAATGCACGAACTCGACGCTGCGATTTCTACGTCCCGACGGTCGTCCGCACCCGGGCCTGACGGAATTACTTATTCGGCTCTATATCACCTCAGCCAGGAAGCAAGGCAGGCTCTCTTGTCGTTCTACAACTCTACGTGGGAAACAGCGACAGTCCCAGAGAGTTGGAAGTGCAGCCGCATAGTGGCCTTACTGAAACCAGGCAAGTGTTCACACGAGTTGTCTTCTTATAGACCCATTGCCCTAGCCAGTTGCATCGGTAAGGTGATGGAACGCATGGTGCTGGCAAGATTGGAATGGCTGCTAGAGAATAATGTCGGCTTACCAGATTTCATAAATGGCTTCCGTAGTGGTCGATCATCTATAGATGGTGTTGTAGATCTAGTTTCTTCTGTTGAAAAGGAAAAACAACGTCGGAGATTGGTAGGGGCCATTTTCTTAGATATAAAGGGCACGTATGATAGCGTCTACCATGAGGCCATTCTTGATGCACTTGAAGACATCGGCGTAGGTGGCCGACTACACGCATGGATAGGGAGCTATCTCAGAGGACGTACCATTTTTATGTCGACATCCGATGGTGACACGGCCAGGCACCTCGTAAGCCGTGGAGTTCCGCAAGGCGCCGTCCTGAGCCCCATGCTTTTTAACATAACACTAATTGGCCTTGAAGCTGAGCTTCCCGACGTTGTCAGGATCAGTGCGTATGCGGACGACATATGCATATGGGCATCTGGAGCAACGCGACCACAACTGCGAGCAAGGCTACAACAAGGCACATCAATAACATCTAAGTACTTACGTCGTCAAGGCCTGGAACTTTCAATAGCAAAATGTGCTGCATTGGGATTTACGAAGAAATCAATGTCGCGGTACCCAATCTTCGCTCACGGAGCAGTGATTCCCGTGGTTAAGCACCACCGCTATTTAGGGGTCGTCATTGATCGCAACCTGTCCTGGTCAAAGCATGTGACTGTGCTGCGAAACAAACTAATCAGTTTTGTATATGTCCTTCGTGTTATAGCAGGACTGAGATGGGGCCCTTCGGAGAAAAGTCTCCTGCAGTTATACAAGGCATTATTTGTGGGCTATATAAGGTACAGCTCACCTGTGCTTTCCAGCATGCGGGCAACGTGCCTCCGCACTTTAGAGAGCCTTCAGACACGAGCACTGAGAATATGTCTTGGCCTGCCACGGTGCACATCTACCTCTGGCACTATAGAGGAGTCACGCACCTACCCTATACAGGTTTACACGTCCTGTGAGCCTCTTCGAGTGCACCTTCGTCTACTGACCCGACATGCACAGCACCCTTTGTCTTCGCTACAAGTGGACCGACCAAGCTGTACCTATTCGCGATGCCTCGATATGCATAGGCACATGATCTCGTCAGGCTTCGCATCTGCCGTAGTCTCTGCAGTGCCTCCATGGACATTGACTAAACCACTGGTGTGCCTTCACATACGTGGAATTTCGTATAAGTCACATGTTTCTCATATTGCCCTCAAGCAACTCACTTTGGCACATTTAGATGACCGATACAGTGACTCTGTACACATTTACACCGATGGATCCGTAACTTCATCCGCCTCAGCTGCAGCCTTCGTGATCCCTCAACTCGGTATTTCCCGACAGTACAAATTAGATCATAGGTCATCTTCGACAGCTGCAGAACTTGTTGCTATACAAGAAGCCATAAAATTTGTGAACGACCAAGCACCGCGTAAATGGACGATTCTATCTGATTCAAAATCAGCGCTTCAAGCTATCTATTCTAACTCAAGAAGAGGCGAATTTTACGAGTTAACGTTAGGAATCGTCCAAGCATTTGACCTAACACACAGGAGTGGTCACTTGATTACACTCCAATGGATTCCTTGACACTGTGGCCTGGTTGGCAACGAAACAGCCGATAGCGAAGCAAGAGCGGCAATATACAACGCTCCTATGTACGTCAAAGTACCCTACTCGTGAGGTGACGTCAACACATTGTTGAGATCACTCATGCGCGAATGCGCTGCCACTTACTGGTCGCTACCAGATCACCGGAACAAGCGCCTGCGGGAAACAGACCCCGGTATGACTTTTCGTCTTCCAGATAAAATCAGCCGAAGACATGCTAATATACTGCACCGAATTCGCCTGGGCGTCGCCTTCACTCGCCACTACACTCACCTAATTGGCCGTGCGGACAGCCCAAATTGTGAACGCTGCCAAGTGCGCGAAACGATAGCTCACATATTTTGTGACTGTGCATTATACGTGGCGCAAAGAAAAATGCTAACTGCAACGTTGGCAAGCATTGGACGAACACCATTGAGTGAAAGCCACATATTGTCAGCAATGAACGACCAAACAGTGTCAAAAACTGCTACAAAGGCTGTTCTAGACTTTATAAAAACCACTGGACTAGAAACTAGACTGTAGGGTACTATGCTAAGTGGCTACTGTACATACGCACCACCTCTTCTTGTCCCCATCATCACCCTTCATCCCTCTTTCCTTCCCCTTTCCCTTATCCCCTGTGTAGAGTAGCAGGCTAGAGCGAACTAGCTCAGGCCAACCTCTCTGCCTTCTAATAAATTCTCACTCTCTCTCTGTGTTTCCATGTATGTTTCATTTGTGCGTGGAATTGTAACCACTTATCTTACCCGATTTCCCATTTCTGTGTGTTACCATGTGTGGGCCCCAAAGGAAACCCCCGGCCTTATTAGGAGAGTGCAACGCAGTGAGCGCACGCTGCATTAAATACGAGCGCACAGTTGTGGCGGAAAGATAATCGGGTGAAGAGAAACGACACGAAAGCAGCGCTCAGCCACTCCCTCTAGCCCACTTCCTCGTGCTTACGTGAGGAAAGGGGGAGAGTTGGCGCATGCGTAGTGGGGGAGTGAACGGTCGCCGCGAAACGGATACAGCTCCAAACAAGAGCTGCTTCGCATGTAAAAAGAAAGGACATGATATAGTCAGTCAAATAGACATAGGCTTTGGCCGATCTTTTGGAATTCACATAGTGTCCTTCATTGTGAAGTCCTGTTCTCGTGCTGAGCTGAAGTGGGTATGACATTTGTTGACGGATCTCGCACTCCACTAATCGAGGAAAGCCAGTTACCTATAGGTAAGGCGGCTAAATCATCTCATACGACCACTGTTGTGGTGATCTTGTGCCACTTACCTTGCAAAGTGGTCTTGTTGGTAAGGTATTTCTGAATTTTATGGCGGTACAAATTAACAAACGTGAAATTCACAAGATAAATCACGTAGCACCTTGTACATGTATTTGTGGGCCTTTCTAGTACCCTTCTTTTTCTGCGGTGCATACATTGTCACTCACGGGTCACACGATCGTACGTATTTTCGCGTAAATTAAAACGGGCTTTTCAACAGAGCACTATCTGCTGGTCAGGAGACGATTGTAATAAACGAATCACTTGGATTACCAAGCGTATTCACTTGGCTGCAAGGAAAGATGGGTGCTAACAGACAAGGTAATGTCGGCAACTCATTTTGCTGTAACACGTAAAAAAACCGCACATCGTCATAATGGCAGCGATGTTAACATGGCAACCTTTCACTGATAAACGACGCGCGCACACCAGCAGCGCCACAGGTTTCTCTTTTCACCGATTTCATGCCAGTCAAGTGTGTGCTGTGGTATGAGGTGCAAGGAGAAAACACCAAAGGAAACGCAACAAAGCTATTACTGAAGAACTATAGACTGAGTGCCTCCATAATAAAAAAGCAATACCTAGTCAAGCGAGAAAATGTTGATTGATATGTGGGGTTTAACGCCCCAAAACCACCATATGATTATGAGAGACGCTGTAGTGGAGGGCTCAGCTAATTTAGACCACCTGGGGTTCTTTAACATGCACCCAAATCTGAGCACACGGACCTACAACATTTCCGCCTCCATCGGAAATGCAGCCGCCCCAGCCGGGATTCGATCCCGCGACCAGCGGGTCAGCAGCCGAGTACCTTAGCCACTAGACCACCGTGGCGGGGCTAGCGAGGAGGTGTTCAGTAGTCATTACGTACAAGTACGTTATAGCGTGCACATACATACATACATACATACATACATACATACATACATACATACATACATACATACATACATACATACATACATACATACATACATACATACATACATACATACATACATACATACATACATACATACATACATACATACACATACATACATACATACATACATACATACATACATACATACATACATACATACATACATACATACATACATACATACATACATACATACATACATACACATATAAACATACATACATACATACATACATACATACATACATACATACATACATACATACATACATACATACATACATACATACATACATACATACATACATACATACATACACACATACATACACACATACATACACGTATGTTTGCAAGCACGTGCATATATGGCTTAATGAAGTACTTACGGATCTCAAAATTGTAGCAGTAATATTAAAATGACTAAGCGAAGTAATCACACGGACGAATTGTCGGAGTCTCACTCACGACCCAAACAAAAGTGATGTAGAAATGAGTTCAAAGGTTTAGTGAGTCAGTAACGATCTAGCAGATGAAAATCTGCGCTCTGACAACGAAAATGCAGGATAAGGAAAGGGCCATCTACACAGCCTATTTCTACTGTCTTGTGTCTGTTTCAGCCAGCCCGACTTTTAAGCCATCGACGCTGAAAATCGTAATAAAGGGGTTACCTATATCGCAAAGACCAGTCTAGCAATCAAATACCGTGATTAGCTCTCATCTTGTTTGCGTTTGTGTTCACTCAGATTAGTAAAGCTATGCTTTTCATTATTTACTGATCCTCAAAATGTACGATTATCTACGGGGAAAAAACCTACCTAGTGTGGGTCAGGGCTTGCCTTCAGGGACAGAAGATCAGACACCGAGATCCACAAGGTCAAAACAAGGGCACAATATCAATGGACCATGCTATGGAGCCGTGAAAAAAAAAGTGCCAAGATTTCGTCTGGAAGACGCGGGGTCAACAAGCCAGACCGTTTCCATCTGAATCGGCTCCACTTGAAGCTATAGGCACGTCCGACGAAGTTCCAGATTGTGCTAAGTCTTTTGGTAAGGAAAGTAGAGGTTAGAAAATAGCCGGAGAAAGCCCTAAACCCCGTTTTGAGGGCTTTCGTTAGATGGGAGTGCTCTAATCCCCGAAAGTAGAGAACCCAGGCAACTATAGCTCCGCAGTTGGTGCCTTGGAGGCATGTGTCTGAAAGGGCAGCTCATTCCGAGCCGGCCCCTTTAGTGTCTGGATTCGAGGTGTCTTTTCGTTTACTATTTTATTTGCTTCACCGGCGGCGTAGCTCATTCCTATACCAGGCCATACTGAGAGGTAAACCTTTCAACGGGTGCCACTCCAACCGCGAGTAAAACGTACTTATACTGATGGAGATTTAGACTTATTTTCGAGAGCTCAAAGTACTCGAGGCACCGTACGTTGAAAGAACACTATCGCCATTTATACTACCCCACGTAGCTCAAGCTTGATACCAGGCCTCTTTACTTTCTTTACGACCACATTGCGAGAAATGAAAACTTTCATTCCATATTTTGATTGTTTGAAAGTCCTGACGGTCTGCTTCGTGAAAGATGATGATTCCCAAATATTAATCGGGCAAGTTAGCTTCTCTGAACTGAAGCAATGTATATAAAGTAGCGACGACAAAGTGTACTAGAGAATAATTTTACGGCTTTTAGTTTGAAAGGCTGTAGGGCCTCGCAGTAGTACATTTCTCATATTGGTTTGGATGACATCAGGACACGCGTCTGGCAACTGTTCGAAGAAATGGCGAATATTGTTTTGTTTTGGCAGCGCATTCAAAACATACAATGCTCCTAAGACATTCAAGGTGGCAAATAGAGAAGAAAAAACGAAGACTACATGGTGGGCAGCACACTTAAGTCTTGTCTGCAACACGTCACGCAAAGCCGTAGTCATGGTGAAGTCAACTGGGTGAAGAAAATTAACGTATTGTAATTCTTCACCGTAAAAAACAGTGAATAAAATAATGATAATACGACAAGCAAGGTATACACAGCGCAACAATGTCATTTCGCCGCCTTCGTTTCTTGCCCTACTTTCTACGATGATGCAGGAACAACTTGTTCATCAAGCCAGCAAGCCACTTTCAGAAAAGTCATTTCGAATCAAGATTATTTACGAACATAGTCTAGTATACGATGGGATGCAAGCGTTGTCTACGAATTATCAGGAGGAGAGAAAAATAGGAGAAGAATGGAATTACAGGGAGGTTAGCCAGTTGTCCGACCAGCTGGCTACCCTGTGCTGAGGATTAGGTTAAGAGGAGTAAAAAAATTGTTGAAGAGAGAACTTACAGAAAGAACTGAAGAGAAAGCAAACAGACCAACAATACGTTAGACGACACTGCTCAATCGTTTCCGCCCTTAATTTTTTAACCAGCAGATGTTTGAGTTTCTCGTTAATTTGCAGTTACTACAACCTCAGATACAAGTACTGAGTATATCAGTATACAATAAAAATGACTCCATGTCCTAAATATAGCACGCCAGAGCTTAGTGGTTGTAAAGTAAAATATGGTGAATTTCAATACACCTATTTATTTAACCCTGTCAGTGCAAGTGATCGTTGTGAAGCCAACATACAGCAACCACGTATTAGTTACAGCGCCTAAACTGTCCAATAGCAAGTCTGTGTTCGTGATACACAGCTCCTCATTGACCTTGAATGGTCACCATCTACATATAGAACCCTTTGGAAGGTCCAACATGATAAAAATAAAATTCAACAGATCCTTCGTACCTGGGAATAGATGTTATGCGAAGCATGCGGAGGAAAGGTGACCATGTTGGAAATTTTTTATTGTGTGACACGGCATGAAATGACGCTAAATATATGTACAAACTTTTTACGCACTGACATATGTGTAAGAGTTGCAGATGTTTATATAATCAGGTTTTTGAACTTGCGCAACGATGGCAAATGGAACCTACGTATTAGCAACACCAGAAGCTGATATGAAGCACTGATGCTCGCGAGGATGCTGGCCTCGGACTCTGCAACATAAATCAACTTCAGAACCTGGCAACAAACCACAATTGACGTTAACTCGACGTAACGGCTGCATTAAAAAGTACATAAGTAATGTTTATAGAATTGTAAAGGTAGCACTGCAACCACTCTTTACGTTTCACAAAATTTAGCGTGTATTTGAAAAGTAGTTCTGAGACCTTACGTAGCTCTGTGGTAAAATGCTTCACTGCCATGCAGAACGCCTGGGTTTGATTCCATCTGGAACCCTGACATTTACTCTTTGCATTCCTCCGGCCGACGCTACTTATGTCGGGTATTTCTTACCGTTCGCGTGTTAAAATTGCCCATGTGTGTTCTCGTCGTTCATCGGTAAATACTGTCAATCACCTGTGGTACATACCCACCTACCAGTGGCACATTCCGGCCCATGGGTATGTGCTATTGTCGGGCGGCAAGTGTTTGACGACGTAGGTGACGGGACCAAAATTAGCATGGGAGGGTACTCCCATGCTAATTTTGGTTCACGCCAATTAAAGCGGGTAACCACGAGAGCACCCAAACGTAACCGCCTAGATAGATAGCTAGATAGATAGACAGATAGATGGATAGATAGATAGATTGACAGATAGATAGATAGATAGATAGATAGATAGATAAGTAGACAGATAGATAGATAGATAGATAGATAGATAGATAGATAGATAGATAGATAGATAGATAGATAGATAGATAGATAGATAGATAGATAGATAGATAAGTTGTAAGTTGAAGGTAGATCGTACTATTCTCTCTAGTGGTTGTTCAAATTTTAGTTGTACGTAAGCCTTCCTTACTAACTAGAAAGAGCACTTACAATCAGACGCAGAAAAAAGTACGCCTCCTTCATCGAACTTTGAAAAAATTGCGTTCGGACATCACGGCTTCAGTCACCTTTTTCCTTCAGTATTTTGCTTCAGCTGCAACAGTATGAGTAAGGCTTTGTTATTTGAAGATTACGTTGACTAATACTGCAGGATTAAAACAGAGCGATTAATTGAAGAATTATGTACGGGCCGAAACATAGCAAAAATACGAATCGAAATTCACAGCTTAAAGCGGACGCATCGCAAAAGATCGTTTTGAGAAAAATAGTGAAGCTTATTGTGTTGTAAAAATGGCAACTTTGTAGGATATCTTTATTTATTTACCAAGAAGAATTTTTTACCAATAAGAATTTTATGTAGGAACTTGGCGCTATTACTACAAGATATAGGGTGTAACTTTAAGCTTATTCGATGGTCTCCACCACAAATCTTCCACTGGCGCGAAACCTATTAGTACACCTGTTCATTAGACATTGTGATGCTTGATGCGTTCAAAGATACAGTGTCACGATTATTTACCAATGTAAAAAAGCGCCTTCTTCGCCAAAACCAAACCACATCCGCCTAAAATAAAGATTGATTGAAAGTTCTTACAATAATAATAGCACATTTTGTATTGATAGGGGCATGTAAGAGGCAGACGAAATATTTGCATGAAACACATAAACCTCATCAATCACGACACACTATTGATGTTTCCTTAGTGGTATACCAGAAAGTATCATAGATACTACATTATGAGAATCCTATACTTCTGCCTTGCTACGTGCCTCTTACGAAAGTATATGGAGAAGGACTGTCGCTCAGCTCATGTACCTTCTTCATTTCACTTTTTTTTAATATATCAGCCGTAGCAACCTTGCTCAGTATGCTTTCAATTGTCTGTGTAACGGTGGCTTCAGCTTGGAACGCGATATTTCGACTACATACGCGAGACGAGAGTAACGCCGCTGGATGATAAATTGGACTTCTGGTAGCTAGATAGCTTTCGGCATTGACTCATTGGAGTACGCGTTACAAAATGAAAAGCAAGTTTGAAAAGGGGAAGAAAGAAGATGCCGGTTTACGACGTCTCCTATTATGCCCGTTAGACACTGCGTAACAAATTATCTGTACGCTTGCCGAGGCAGTTTCAACATCCCAGTCACTGAGGCGCTCAAACGTGGCGTCGCACGTAATTAATGACGTTTTTCGTGGACAAAAGATTCATTATACACGCAGTCATCCGATACTTTGATTTTCAGGCAAACCACACTTGCTCGCAGCATCATGCCACTGCAGACCAATAACGCGTGAAAACTGAACAAATTGTATCTTTGGCTTGTTCGCAGCGTCCATAATTTCACTTTCGGCAACCAGCGTAAAGTTATGCTAAGTGTCTCTTACTGACGTTAGTGACATAGAGGAGGAGAGGGTAAAACTGAAGTAAAGGTAGAAATATAGAAAGAGTGAGAAAGAAAGGTGAAAATTAATATCCATGCTGGAGTCAAGGGAAGAGTGGGTCGATAGACCAGCCCTTCTACACCACCCATTCTTTATGCCGTGGCCAGGCCTTGGTTTTTGGTGTCGTTTGCGGCCACCCGGACTTCTCAGTGTTGGTCTATTGGACGTGTGGTGAGCAGCATATCCACACAATGCTCGGGCATGGTTGTCGTAATTGTATGATTAGTGCGGTGTTTAAACCTCTCTCTTCAAATATTTTTTTGCCTACTTGATTCTACGTGTCCTGAAAAGGCTCATGTGATTTAATCGGTAAAGTATATTCAAGTTATTCTCTTTTTTTAAATATGCAGTTGAGTGGCTTCACTTCACTGCATTCCAAAAAGTGCCCTAACTTCGCCAGTATTTGGTGCAGAAAATGTTTATAAAATTTATTATAAGACAAATACGTTGTTCATGTCTAGCCATACACAATGGGAAGAAGAAGCTGATCTGCAAAGTGTTGGACTAATTCGACCATGGCGTACTATCAAAGTAAAGCCTTCTGGTCCTTCGAACAACATAGAACTTCAGATGCTATTACTGATGCTTAAGAAGTTAAGAAGCTCATATCACAACTGCCCCGCCGTGGTGGTCTTGTGCCTAAGGCACTAGGCTACTGACCCGCAGGTCACGGGATTGAATCCCGGCTGCGGCGGCTGTATTTCCGATGGAGGCGGAAATGTTGTAGGCCCGTGTGCTCAGATTTGAGAGCATGTCAAAGAACCCCAGGTGGTTGAAATTTCCGCAGCCCTGAACTAAGGCGTCTCTCATAATCTTATGGTGATTTTGGGACGTTAAACCCCACATATCAATCAATTAGATGTCACACCGCATTGACCCAACAAAATAAGATTGAACTGAAACAGCATGCAACAAAAATTCTATATGGAATGTTTAGAATGACGCGCTTACTGGTTCATTACGAGACCTTTGTGGAACTTGATGACGTGACCGATGATTTCGTTCTCGGATAGTCAGTAACAGGATCTACATTAGTACTGCACCGTAATATACGGGACCGCGAGACAGAACAATGTGGGGCCGGAATCAACGCGGCCCTCGTTACGTGAAAACGCTAATGAGGCAAATGCGCTGCGCAGAGACAACTGCAGCTGTCACATGACACGAGCTCGCCGAGTGCGATGCCGACTGACTGCTAATGAGGCTCCGATGTAAACGTTCCACGAGGGAATACCGCCGAGCGAGAGGACGAAGGTTTATGCAGATGCGTCGCATCATCACGACGCGGCCCTTTCTGAAGGAAACAATGTGAAAACAATCGCATGGGCAATTTCTCGCTCAGAACATGCATTGCGGGCTTCCGTGGAGGCGTACGTGGCCCGCTGTCAGAACCTAAACATCGTGCAAAATTTTGCTGGCAGATACCACAGATTGCACTAACCCATCTAATGTGGAATTGTCTAAGGAGCTCGTTGTATCGCATTGCATGACGTTGAGCGCCGTGTTACTGCAGACAGTTAAGCTCTGGAATTCTCTGTACGCTTAAGCTTTCCGCGAACACATTATATTATCCCCAAAAGCCGCTGGTGTTGGAAGCAGGGATATATTTTCTCATGATCCAAAAAAGTCTGCTTGTGTGTTTGCGTTCGTAAAATTGTTTAGTAACCTGCGCCCGCATATATTCGTCAAGATGAATCTAGTTAACTCTATATACATGCTCACGTGGGAGACAGTTACTGAAGAGTGTATCTAGGCGTAGTTGATTGGAAATGAATACTGGAGCACTGCAACACTGGCACTTGTACGACTCATGGATGTTAAAGCGTCTGTGATGAGTCACGCTTAAGCAAACTAAAAGTGGTTCGTGCATGAGGTGCATGTGCCGTGCGAGAGTGAACAAAAAAAAGCTGCATATACAGTGAAGGTAGCCGAACAATGACGAAAGTCAAATGGGCTGCACGAACACAGATATGCTTGCATGGTCTACGTACTCGAGAGCGAAGCACTTGGTCGACGGAGCCTTGTCTCCATCAGTCTAAGGAAGGATCATTAAGCGTGTGTCTGTATTTTTCTCCTAAAGTTTAACAAGCGCTAAGCAAGCACCGTCGAATCGAATAACTTAGTTCGAATCTTTAAAAGATGTGGAAGCTTTGTCATAAAATTCTAAGTGGGCAGCCTGAAAAAAAAAAGAAAAAATCCGATTGCTTTGAATTAAGGTTTTGCAACTCCCGGTGTCCCCCTGTTTTCTCGTAAGTGCCTGTGAAAAAGAAGGAAAAACTCTAGTGGAAGTGCTGTTTGTTATTGTGCTACACGTAAAGTGGCTTTACCTGCGAACAAAATGCAATTGAACTGTTCTGAAATGTAAGGATGCACGAAGAACTGCTTCAAGCTAGTTGCTCCTTTTGCTCGGTGTTGGAACTACAAATACTATTGAGTGGAGCTAAGTTTCCTTGCGAAAACTGTTCATGCATGTGCCTCATTTGTTTGCTTACTGTCAATCTGCTTGGGTTTCAATTCTAATGCTCATTTTTTTATACGATTGGAGGGATGTCTAACAAAAAGTGGCGATTTCCACGTGACGATGATTAAGGCACACTGTACTAGGCGTACGGGAAGGTGACCAACTATACACCAGCGCACATATATATCATATTTAGTATAATAGTAAATGCAGATAAGCAGGCGTCTACACACGGCAGTAAAAATAAATGCTTTAGTAATAGCGCTACACTCCACAAGAACAAAAAAACTAAAACAGAACTTTGAAACTCTAGTGCATAATACTATCATAAGCATTGCAAGTACCATAGATAAAACATCAAAATCAAACCTACACTTTGTAATGGTATATGTTGCAAAAGGCAATGTTTTAGAGTTTCAAATTGTGCTAGTTTGCCCATACAATATCTGAATGATAAAACGGAGCTAGAACCCGACAAAAACGAGAAAGCACAAGCCTGGTATTAGCCGTCTTCATCTTGTGGTAGCTATTTTATTCAGGTTATATGGCCTGAGGGAGTTATATCAATCGGTAACTGAACATTTAGTACCACTCATTACACGTCTAGATTTCGCTATCACCATTCTATCTGCTGGCTAATTCAAGCCAATGACTAGAAGTAGCCATACATCTAAGTTAGCATTGGCAGGAAAATATATTTCGTTTTTTTCCCCTAACACGAAGCTCTCTTTTTAGCTGAGTCATTTTCTTCTCTCTTTTTCAGTTGTGGCCCTGCAGCTGCAAACCTATTAGGTTGTACTCCCCTGATTGCAAGGTACCTCAGGGCCCGCTTCCCGGTATCGTCACCGGTAGCCGTGAGTCGCCCGCAAAGGTTGATGAAGCAACTTGTTTCATTAGCCCAGATCAGTGAGTTCGCACTTTTTGTGGCCGGCTTCCATTGCAGCAACACTATCACGTGGGTCAGTTGGTTCTTATTTAAGTCAAGGTGCAACGCCTCTGACGCAAGACAAGGACAAACGACGTGGCTTTATGATGCGGCGATGTAGTTTCTTTTTCCGGCTTTGCTTCGTCTCAATCGCGACACGCACACATTTAACGAAACGACTAAGGCGAAATCCCTAGACACCTCACCAAGCGCGGAAAGTCACTGTCGGCGTTGGCAGTGTCAGCGTCAACACGAACTGACACGAAAAATATCCGGCCGATCCCTCCATCATAGGGATAGGTACAACACAGAAGTGAAACGTGTCTACATAGATGTAGTGCATAATGTGTAGTGGTATATGAGTACTTGTACAAATTCTATAGGTGTTTCGCAGTGGTGGTATCTTGTGACGTGGACGCAGCCACGCTGACCATTTACACTATTACGCTAACTTAAGTTTTTAACTTTAACTTGAACACAGCTTATCGTTAGTCGCGCGCAAAGATGATTGACAGTTATGGAGAGAGAAACAGCATGGTGTGCGCTCCATAAAAATACGCCAGCGCTCGTAGATACTGCTCATCAGTGACGTGGGATACAGACGTTCGTAGTTTGATCCGCGAACAAGCACCAGCGTTCCACGTCGTGCTGGCCTCAATTTCGCTCCACCAAGGCACGATACCGTTGCCTTTCTGTAGTGCTTACTGCACAAATTTTATTGAATAGGCTGGTGCTTTCACATTCGAAGTGGCGTGCAGTGAAACATGGTTCGTGCCTGCGGAAGCAGCCCGACTTGAAGAACGAGTTGTCACGTTCTCACCCGAAGCGAAAGACCAAGAACATATTTGAGAAGTTTTTGACTGCCATGGAGAAACTTTTATCATGGCCTCCAAGAGTGCGCGCCAGCGCCAACTCAGACGCCATGCTTTCAATGCGTCATGCAACATTACTTCTCTTGAGCACTCGCAGACAGTGGCACTGCCCCGCTTCACCAACAGTGAGCACGGAACGAGAGAGAATGTGAAAGATATTAAGCATGCTCATACAGAGCACAGCAAGTTCCTCAATAGATAAATTGGTAGAGCAATGAGTGCACTTCGTTGATTTGCCAATCGACAGAGGATCGTAGCCCGGTGGAGTCTTTCTCTTGAATGTTTTTTTTTCTTGCTCATTTGGTAGCGGTAATTTTACAACGTCATATCCGTGACAAAAATATGTCACTGAAGGTCTTGGTGGACCCCGACATAAAACACTTTTGTGTTAAAAAAGGATTCATACGATGACGTCATCGTGTGGCGTCACCGCGACGTCAGAGATATGCGTAATATGTTACTTAGTTGTGACGTCATGAAACGTGGCATCGTGCGATGATGAATTAAAATGGGGCATACTCGTTTAGTCTAAGGTGGCTCAACCTAGAAGTCACTAAAAGTGATGTGACATGTAAAAAGTTTGCAACGCCTCTGATTCCGGAGGCACAGCGAAAGTCACGTTAGTCGCAGAAAGACGCGGAATTTTCAAGCGCTCATTTCTTATTTTTTTATTTTTAAGGCACGATAACAATGCCAGCCAAAATACTACATTGCCAAGAAATGTATAGTGATTATCCTAGTATTGTGCTATAATTGTGACATTTACTATATATTGAATCTTATAGACTCTAATGCAAAGGAAAGTGGATGGATTGTTTTTAGCATTAGCTGTATTGTGGGTGTTATTGTGGCAAGTGCAATATAATGTAACATTTACGCTGTATGGGCAACAACAAACTAAAATGTGATGGAAAATATAGGGAATGTTATTAGCAGCAAATGTCATGTAATTTTGAGATCTACATTACATAGACATTCACGTATTGTAATGGCACGTAAACTACAAAGAATGTTATTAGAAGTAAATGTAATGCTATGTCACACTAACATCACATTTTTTACTAATAACATCTGCTATACTTAGTTCGCATTGTAATTCCTTAGTTATCATTATTTTAGTTGCTGAAAGCTTACGGAATGCTATGGTGGGAACAGGTGGATCAATAAAGTCGACAGAGAAGACAAAGGCCACTTTATTTCACCTTTGATTCACCTTTTTTCGTTTGTGCTTGCAGTAAGAGTACTGCAAGTGTCCTTTAAAATTACAACAGTGTAACAATATTGAATAAGAATCACTTGGGGCATGTTTGCTGAAATTAGAACAGCCATTATGTTTGAGACGAGGTCCACAATTAAATTTTGTATTAGTTTTTTCTAGGCAATCGCTAGTTTTCGGAACTTAGTAAGGAACACGCTTTTAGATGTGAAGCAGCTTTTGCTCGGGGTCTGTCAGCCCCTCAGCGACCATCCACTCTCCCACTACGTATGCTCCTGCTCTCCCCCTCTCATCGCGTAAGTGGGAAGAGGTAGGGTGGTGGAGGTGGCACAGTGCTGCTTCTGCTTCATTTCTCCTCTCCCATTTATCTCTTCGCCACAGCTGTGCGCTCGACTACGATGGTGTGAGCACTCGCTCTGTTGCACTTACTGGTCGCTCTTTTCTACACTCGGACCAGAGAGAGAGAGGAAAACAAAGAAGGCCGGGAGGTTGACCAGATATTGGCATCCGGTTTGCTACCCAGCACTGGGGGTGGGGAAACAGGAACCAGAAACAGGGGTTAGATAGAGAGTAAAAAAATTGGCAGCATATCCACGGAGTGAATAATGGAGAGTGGGGCGAAGCATTCGTCCGTCCATTTGTTGTTGCTTCCGTCCGTCCATGCGTCCGTCTGTGTGACCGTGCATCCGCCCGTCCGAGCATGCGTCTGTTCGTGCGTCCGTCCTTGCATCCACCCCTGCCTCCGTTAAAGCATCCACCCATGCATCTGTCTGTGTGTCCGTTCGTCCATCTATTCAACACTCCAAGTACCACCATCTCGCATCTTTTCATCATATATTCCCCATATAGAAGCACCGCCATCCAGCGGACATTTCAAGGACTAAACGAGAGGTGGCACACGCACACTTTCTAACGGCTTGCGCTTCGGGTCTACTTCCCACCTTTAACCACCTCGAGTTCATGGTATATACTAGTTCACTGTATTCATGGCACTGTGGCCTAACGTTCGCTAAAATTTTTCTAAAACCAAGGAGGTTACGCCTAGCGAGTATAACGTAGCATTCTTTTCCTGTCAAATAGTGTTCAATGTACATGCCAATGGCTGCTAATGGGAAATGAGAGGCAGGAGAATTCGGCTTTTACTGTCTTACGGCTTGCGCTTCGTATCTACTTCCCACCTTTAACCACTTCGAGTTTATTTATGGTATATACTAGTTCATTGAATTCATGGCACTGCGGCTCAATGCTCGCTAAACTTTTCTAAAACCAAGGAGGTTACGCCCAGCGAGTATAACGTAGCATTCTTTTCCTGTCAGATAGTGCTCAATGTACATGCCAGTGGCTGCTAATGGGGATCGCAGCGTACGCGTTAACTAAAAGCCGAATGCACCTGTCTCTCATTCCCCATTAGCAGCTATTGGCATGTACATTAAGCACTGATTTTTTTTGTTCAACAGCGCACAGAAGAAATCTCTCAACGGCACCACCTTGGAGGTCAAAATGTTATAGTTGTTACGTACTACAACGGCTACGAGAGACGAACGGGTGCCGCTATAAGGAGCTTCGCCCCTAAAAAAAAAATGCACGTGCACTCATGAGAAAATGAAAACACATACAGAAAGGGCGTTCTGGCTACAACCGTTCAGAAAGGACGGTAAATCGCAAAAAGTGCAGTAGCGCTTTCAGGGCCTACTCCTGTGAAGTTGCATGTTGTCGATATAACAAAATTGTTTCCTCCGACAGAGGTTGTATATCTAATTTGCTGAGTTCTTTGCGGAGGCCTAGCCGTTCTCTACTATACTCTAGGAAGTCAGAAAGGATATGTGGAAGTGTTTTGTCTTTGCCACAGCGGCCACAGGCTGCGATGTCGGCCACCTTAATGCGGAAAACGTAGGCGCTGGTAAAGCTATGTTCACACGCGAGGGCAAAATCTCGCTGCTCCACGGACCGAACCGTCACGTGATTAGTTCACAGAAGCTGACACGTCACATGCACGCCGCCGGAGCTACGCTCGCGGAATTCTCGTGCATACTCTAGACTCCTATGCTTATGCAGCGCGCTTGTACCGTCTTTATTTTCTACGTGGATCTATGCGAGACAGGACGCAGCTGACACCAGTAAGATATTCGTATTTCTTTTAATTTATCTGTTGTGACTTCGCTTTTTTGAACGCGTGGGAAAGTACCGCCTTTTTACGTGCACCTCAAACGCTAAGTGGCGTCTGCGTCTACATGAAACGTTGATAATGCGTCTTCTCAGGACAAAAATAAAGTTTTAATCAATCAATCAATGCGCCCCCGTCACTTTCCACAGCGCTACGAGACGTGCACCAAAACGGACTACTTCGCGTAGTGCTACATGTGCAGAAGGTCCGCCTCCACAGCTTTCTTTTCAGTGCCATGAAAGGTTGTCGCCGAGCTTAAAACATGTGGCTTTTAAGCCGGCTGTTGCCGGCTTAAAAGCCGGGACTTGATGACTCAACGTGGGGTCAAGCGAGTACAATCGGGCATGCTTGAAGTGTGGCTGATTCTATTGTGACGTGGTTTGCTGGCGAGCAAAGCAGCGGAGCTTTCGTGCAGCATCTGTCCTAGAAATTGGTAGTCGCAGTTCATGGGCATCTGCGTGGTCTCAGCGGGCAGCTTGATCGGCCCTCCCTTTTCCTTCCTTCCTTGATCGGCCCGTTCATTGCCGATGATTCCGCAGTGACTCGGTAATCACTGAATTGTAATTTGGTGCCTTTACAGGTGGGAATAACCTCTGTTATTTCTAGTACCAGCTGCTCGTACGGTCCACGGCGTCGTACTGATAGTAGAAACTGCAGTGCCGCCTTTGAGTCGCAGAACATAGTTCTCTTAGGTGTAGGTTGATCAATGGCAAAATGTAATGCGGCACGAAGGGCTGCCAATTCTGTCGTCGTTGAAGTTGTTGAGTGGGATGTCTTTTTTTTTATTGTCGGGACCAACCTTGGTATCATGAGTGCTCCGATTGAGCTGTTATGCGGAACCGATCCGTCAGTGTACATATGTATGCAGTCTTGGTATTTTTTATACAAGAGAAGTAGTGTGAGCTGTTTAAGAGCCGGTGACAACAAATCGACTTATTTCTGGACGCCTCGCAATCACCTAGCCTTTCTACCAGGGAACCGACCACGCATCTGACACCACTGGTCGACCACACAGTTTCCGCCCTAACCACCGATTCGACATCCGATTTTTCATCAACGTCGCTCTCGTCACGTTCCTGTTCCGATCTTTCAAGCCAATGCTATCTGACAAGCTCACCTCTGAACAAGTCTCTGCTTTCTGCCGTGTGCTTGCTTCTTATCAGGACATCTTTGACTTCAGCGACCGTAATTTGGGCCAGACATCTGTGGTAACCCATCGCATCGACACCGGTGACGCTCGACCCATTTGCCGACGACCCTACCGTGTGTTAGACCCGGAGCGTGCTAATATACAGCGAGAAGTCGTTAAAATGCTTCATAATGGCATAATCGAACCCTCATCTAGTCCCTGGTGCTCACCCGTTGTACTTGTTAAAAAGAAGGACAATAGCTGGAGATTCTGTGTTGATTACCGCCACCTCAACCATATTACCAAGAAAGATGTCTATCCCCTACCGCGCATAGATGATGCACTCGATTGCTTTCACGGTGCCGAATATTTCTCTTCAATAGACCTTCGCTCAGGCTATTGACAGATCACTGTGGACGACAAAGACAGAGAGAAGGCGGCCTTCGTGACTCCTGTTGGACTTTATCAGTTCAAAATGATGCTTTTTGGATTATGCAATGGCCCCGCGACTTTTGAGCGCATGATGTACTCTCTCCTTCGAGGCATGAAGTGGACCATCTGCCTCTGCTATCTTGACGACGTTATTGTTTTTTCGACTACTTTCGACGATCATCTTACCCGTCTGTCCACAGCGCTTGATGTTTTCCGACGTGCCAAATGCCGCTTTGGGCAACGTCAAATCTGCATGCTCGGCCATCTTGTTAATGCTGCGGGCGTTCAACCAGACCCTGCGAAAGTCCGAGCAGTTCGCAACTTCCCCACACCCCGCTCAGCCAAGAACGTTCGAAGTTTTCTGGGACCGTGCTCCTATTTCCGTCGTTTTGTCGAGAAGTTTGCTGAAGTAGCCCGTCCTCTAACCTGCCTCCTCAAAACGGATGTCCCATTCACCTGGGGCCAACAGCAAGCAAACGCCTTCTTGTCGCTCGTCGACATTCTCACCAATCCACCAGTCCTAGCACACTTCGACCCATCTGCCACCACGGCGCTTTGTACTGACGCCAGTGGCCACGGCATAGGCGCAGTGCTGGCGCAGCAGCAACAAGGCATGCACCGCGTCGTCGCGTATGCAAGCCGACTGTTGTCGCGCTCGGAACAAAATTATTCCATCACATAACACGAGTGTTTAGCTCTCGTCTGGGCCATTGCGAAATTCCGACCGTACCTGTATGGCCGACCATTCTCAGTTATTACGAACCACCATGCGCTTTGCTGACTCCCCTCACTCAAAGACCTAACGGGACGCCTTGGTCGCTGGGCGCTGCGCTTACACTTTTTCCGTATCCTATAAATCCGGACAACTTCACAAGGATGCCATCTGCTTGTCCTGTTACCCAGTCGATGCCCCTGACACGGTGGAAGATGGACAAGAAACCCTCGTTCTTTCAATTACCGACTTCACCGACATAGCTGCTGAACAACGACGCGACCCCTCTTTGCGTGCTATTATAAATGGTCTGCACTCTCCCCACCCTGACCACTCCTTACAACTCTTCGTTCTTCACAACGACATCTTGCACCGCTACAATGCCGGCCCTGATGGTGCTGAGCTTTTACTTTTGTTCCTGTGCATCTTCACTCAGGCGTTTTGGCCCAGCTCTATGATGCCCCTCCGCTGGACACCTAGGGGTGTCACGCACGTATGATCACATTCGCCGCCGATTCTTTTGGCCTGGCCTCTACTGTTCTGTGCGACAGTACGTTGCGGCATGAGACCTCTGCCAGCATCGCAAGACACCTGCTCTGGGACCTGCTGGTACCCTCCAGCCCATTGAAGTACCAGATGAGTAATATTTCCGAGTCGACCTCGATCTTCTAGGACCTTTTCCCGTGTCGGCCACCGGTAATAAGTGGATTGCTATTGCTACCGACTACGCAACGCGGTATGCCGTTACACGCGCCCTCCCCACCAGCTGCGCTACTGATGTAGCCGATTTTCTTCTTCATGACATCATTCTGTGTCATGTTGCTCCTCGTCAGTTGATCACCAACCGCGGCAGCTGTTTTCAATCTAAAGTAGTCGACGAGCTCCTGCGATTCTGCTCTACCCACCACAAGTTCACTACAGCTTACCATCCGCAAACCAACGGCCTCACGGAACGCCTCAACCGTACCCTGACGAACATGTTAGCGATGTACGTCTCCAAGGATCACAAAGATGGGGACATCTACTTACCTTTCGTTACCTTCGCGTACAACAGTTCACGTCATGATACAGCTGGATTTTCACCTTTTTACCTACTGTTTGGTTAAGGCCCGCCTTTGCCCATAGACACCATGCTCCAATCTGACGCCCCCTCATCGACTGCTTATGCTCGTGGTGCCCTGGCCCGAGCTGACATCGCCTGCAAGTCGCCCGGGATCGTTTATGTGCCTCGCAGCTTAACCAAAAGAGTGCTTACGATCGCCGGCACCGCGACGTACAGTACTCTCCAGGGCCGCTCGTCTTGCTGTGGTTACCATCACTTCATGTTGGTCTCTGCGAAAAACTGATGCCCCGTTACGTTGGCCCCTACCGTGTCATACGCAAGGTCACCAGCGTGACCTATGAGATAGCTCCACTCCATACCACGTCAGTACCAGCTTCAGTCCCGACCAATATAATGCACGTTTCACGGCTTAAACTATACTACTCACGCCTCGAGAATTGATCGCACCGGGATGGTGCTTCTGCCACCGGCGGGTAATGTCACGGGCTAAGTAGATGCCTGAGGATGACGACGACGGAGTGCTGAACGTGAACGGTGAACGTGCTCAGACTGCAGCAGCGTTGTTTGCATTTGCTCGCCAGTATATTCGCCAGTACGCATTTGCTCGCCAGTGTATACTTTATTCCTCGTAACAATATTTTACTGCAAAACAGTCACCGCACATGGTGAGTCGATACCCACTTCGTTCTCTCCTGCCGCTGGACCTGTGACTCCGCCATGGTGCTTAGCTTAACACTCGAGGACAATTTTCTGTGGCAATTAAGAGAAAGTTTCGAAGCCAAAGTGGGCATGTGTAGAACCAGTGTAGAATATAGTGCTACAAACGCGTCCGCGTTTTCCGCGTGAAAATTGTAAAAAAACCAAAATTATTTTCTACTGGATGCTTTTCATAAGAGACGCTGCACGCACCAAAGAGATATTAATATGTGTTATTGCTATCTGAAGCGTCATATCACGCGTTTGGGCGCTTGAATACGTCGCACGTTTCACGTGCACCTCGCAGACAAAATGGCGTTTTGGTCTTTAGGTGAACGCGCGTCGCCCTCTATCTAATCTGACGACTCGCCGAATAAGCTTGTGTCGAATTGAATTAACAAATGGCTGTGTAAGCGGAAGTATCGAATTGTGTGCAGTCGAATTACTTAAACACGGCCGTCATTCCATACGCGAGCTGAACGGGACTACCTCGTGGAGGAGTACCGCCCCTAGATCACACTGAAGCATTCGCTTTCTATACAGTGACCGAAATTATCCTGTCACAGAAATGCAGCGTCGTTCGCAGTGTACGCGCCCTGCGCCGCCTAATATGCCATCTACCACGGAGCGAACTCTGGATGTCTGCGCTGTCACCCGGTTGTTGTCGTGGCTCGCAAACACCACTAGGTTTTCCGGAGGTCTAGCCTTCGTTTATTCTCGTACGCAGGAAGCAAGAAGAAGCAGTGCTGCTTACTTTGCTGGCAAGCCGCTGTCTTGTAATGCATGAAGAGCAGAAAAAAACAACGATGTAAGTGGCGTTGGTGGGTTCTGCAAGACCGCGACAAGCTCAGTCACGCCGACGACAACCTCGGTCACCTCTTCCACGAAATAGAGACGTGAAGTTGGCACAGAGTGGGTTAAAATCCCGTTGGTTACAACATTCAGTTGCGTGCACTGCGACATGACAAGCGAATACGGCTTAGCTCCCATTTTTCTAAATTTCTTGACTAGCGCTCCTATTGGTCCGCGGCGACCTGTTCAGTGGCAGACGCCACAAAAATCGGTCCGAAAGCGATTGGCGCGGAGGGAGCCCTTTCGGCGGATATCGCCGCCACCGAATCGGATTCGGGCCACTTTCGGTGGCCGGACTGCTCAGTGTGAACGCGGCTTACGAGAGCAGTAGGTCCACCCATGTAGCTTTCCCTTCACTGTCACAAAAAGTCCCCGAGTGTAGCAGCGCTCGGTGCTCCCTTTGTGACACACACACGGTAACACACACAAATCGGAGAAGGTTAACGTAAGCGGTGCAAAGCATATACACAACTCCACATGCAAATGAAACATACACGGAAACATACAAATTGAAACACAAGTGAACACCAGCGCTGCTTCGCATCCCTACAGAGTTCTATTTTGTGGGAGATGGTGTAATTTTTAGCTATAGTGTAGGTTAAAGTATCAGGAATAGCTCCAGCATTGCTTTGATTACAAGCAATGCGGTAAAAAAAAAGAAAAGTCCATTTATCTGGCTAAGGAGTTTGCCACTTCGATTCGGTGTTACGGCCACTGCATCTTTATGGTGGGGAAGTGGCAAAGAACAGCTGGGTGCTCTGATTTTGGAACATGTTTAAGAAATATGTTAACGGGCCGAGTTCCCTCATAGTTGAAAGGTAAATAGGTGTGCACAAAGAATACATAATGACGCAGTTACAGAATAGTTGGTTCAGGGTCCGCTTCACATTTTTTATCCCTGTGTCCATGCGTACCATTTGTGCATATTTATTTATCTTCACAATCGTATTTATATAGTTATTTTTACACGGACTACGTAAGAATTTAGATTTCTCTAAAACTGGCAAAGGGGTTCAATTTTGATGAGCTAATTTTCTTGCTTACTTTTGATATGTGGGGCTTAACATCCCAAAACCACCATATGATTATGAGAGACGCCGTAGTGGAGGGATCCGGAAATTTCGACCACCTGAGGTTCTTTAACGTGCACCCAAATCTGAGCACGTGGGCCTACAACATTTCCGCCTCCATCGGAAATGCAGCCGCCCCAGCCGGGATCCTGCTTACTTTTATGAAACTACGTTTTTTTAGATTGATTTTCTTATACGCGTGTAATTCCCTTATAATCCCCTTTTCCCTTTTCCCTGGCTTTGTTGATCGAATATAATATGTAGCTTATTTATTTTGTCCGTGAAATAAACATCACGCAACAGAAATCTTCCAATTTCACATAACCTAAACGATCAAGCCAAGCTTAGTCGATCGCGTAACATCAGGAGCGTTCAGGGCTCGGCCGAATAGCTGACGCTACGGCAAGCTCAGCGCCCAATTCGTGACGTAGCGTACCGCGTAGGAAATTGGATGGTTGCGTGTGCCCGGCGCTGGACGCTTTTTAATCAGTGCGCAGCGCGCGACGTGTCACACATTCCGAACAGAGTCGCCGCAGTCTGCACCGCACTTCGTAGAACTGTCACGCGCACAGCCGGGCTTGATGTTGAAACGATGCAATTATAGCCGACGTGGCGCGATAGTTTCCCGCGGATATAAAGTGTTCTATTTATATGGTTGTTTCAATCGTTGCATTCCTGCAGCTGCTGTCCCCTACCACGCGTTCAATAGCTTGACTGTTCATTTCCACTGTTCGTTCTTTGCACTCTTTGCAAATGATACATTAATTATAGCATAGTTGTAATTAAAATGAAGTTAACTGAGTATTAATGGGGTGATGAAGTAGCCTAGAATTACGAGCATATTCTTTCGGACATCTATAGTTTCGCAATTCAAAAAATCCCTAGAATTGTCAATACTTCAAGTTGGCAAAGCTGATGTTATTACACATTTAGAAAAAAGGGTAAAAGCATTGCTGTCTGTTTTTTTTCGCCAAGTAACAGACATTTTCGTTAAATAAGAGGATAGCGAAAGCAAATCTATAATTTAGTACCGCTTAAGTAAGTGGGCACTTAAAGGACGTATCTACGCACTTCATGTCGGAGAGTGGACTTCAGGCACATATGTACGGGTTCGTGATTCCCTTCACACCTTAGCTTCTTTTTTTGTCGTTTTCCCGTGTACATCATATTTCGGGCTTGTTTGTGGAACATTTATTTCGGGTAGTATTCTGTATACGGCTTGATACTTAGTGCTCGCTGATGGGGTCAGTGGTACAGTGGTTATGACGCACAGCTGCTGAACTGATAATCACGTGTCTGATCCTGGCTGTGGTGGTCGCACTTCGATGGAGGCGAAACGTCAGAGGCTTGTGTACTGTGTGAGGTCATTGCCCGTTAAAGAACACCGAATGGCCGAAATTTTCGTACCTCTTCGTTACGGTGCACCGCCTAATGATGTCCTTACCACGTGACCTGCAATGGTCTTTTTATTACTTGTCTCTCGTTCAGTTAGCTTTTGGTTCATGCAAAAAGAATGTTAGGAAATTTCATCATGCCTGAATGGGCAGCATGGCATCGGAAACTGACGAGCCATAAGTTCTTTGAGGGGGTGTCGAACCAACTGAGACATGTCAAAGGAATTCAATTGCTGAGCTGTTTCTGCTGATTCAGTCGTATGCTGAGCGCGAGGAACGGAAATCTCTTTTTAAGTGAAATATTTGATGCCACTTTTGATGCATTGTAGCAGCAACTATTCTGGGCTACAAGGACACGAGCTGTTTTAATGACAAAATCTGTTATCCTTTTTTGCATACAAAGTACCCCGCTGGCGTGTGTGGAAGCAGAAAATGAGCCGTGTCGTCCGCACGGAATTAGGCGAATTACACAAAAAGAAGCACATACTTCGATTAGTATTTGTCATTATACTCCACAGGCAAAACGTGTCCGTGCCAATCAATTTCTTCAACGCGCGATGACCACCATTTGTTGTATCTTTCGTACATGTTGAGTTTTCGAACCTACGTCGGTTTGCACCCCATATCACCGCTCATTAGAGCAGCTTCACTTATGGCTCGAATTAATTTTATGCCTGATGGACGCAAGACCAACACTGCCAACTTATTAAATCGACCACGATACACGACACTCGGGGCTTTCCGAGCAGCTCTAGAGGGTGGGCGATTAAGAGGAACCGCAAGCAGGATTATTCTTCCATCTGTGAACGAGCCTGGAAGATTGCGGCAGTCTTTAATAACTTTATCAGAGCGCTTATAATTAAAAAGACCCGAAAGAGACGCAGCCATGCTGTAGTTTTTTCCCCTTTTCGTTTGTTGTTCCGTGCAGCGTGTTGGGCGAGAGCAGCAGTGTGCTTCGTAGAAATTGCAAGTTTTTATATGCAGTAAAAACATCGCCGCCATTACATATAGTCCCTAACGAGTTTCAGGGCGCTTGTAGAAGGACATCATTCTGCATATTGCTTTTAGAGAAATGGTCTATAGAGTGCAACCGTTGATGCAGCCGAAGAAAACGGATGAGACATTATCTGATCTTTTTAACTGTCATGCAATATTTATTGGGTTAAAAGCAAAGAATTAAAGTCGTCTAAAAAGCACCCGTTAAGCTGGTGGGATCCATACATCGTCGGTGGGATTTTTCGAATTGCTCTACCGGTGTTCTACACATTTCGCGACGACGAAGTTAAATGAGAGCAGGGAATGTTTAATGAAAGAGATCGCGTTTGGAAGCAAGGGAAGCTGTCGTAGAGCTGCCCTAAAGAAACGAAGACAACTTGAAGCAACCAGGCTACAACGGTTATAAAAAGGGACAAAACAGAGAATCATTTCTTCGAAGTTTTTAAAAATTGATTTTCGGGATATGTTTCGGGCTGTGGAATGATTTTAATACGCACTTCTGCTTTCTAGCCTGTTGGCTGCAAGAAGGCGGGATCATTATCTTCAAAATATTGCTAGAAACTAAACCAATATCGCGACATAGACATATTTTTCATAGACTAAGAACTTCTAGTATACTTAAACATTATGTGGTGACAGTTCAGAGTTTTTTAGGAACTCCATTAAAGTAACGCTGCTGTAATTTCCGTGCAAGCGTCGAGGAGAAAACACTTAACTCCAGCTGAAATGAGACACTTCTGACTCGTTAATGAAAGTTAATGAACTCGTTAATGGACTCGTTAATGAACTTTCTAATTGTTCTTCTGACGAAAGTTTATATTATAAAGTTGTAAGGCGTCCGTCGCAGTGCTGTTACGGTTGTAGTGCTCGGCGGCTGATCCGCATGTCGTACGTGGGTTCGATCTTGGCCATGGTGGTCGTATTTCAAAGGATGCGAAATAGTTGACGCCCGTGCATTATGCGAAGTCAGTGCACGTCAAATACACCAGATGGTTGAAATTTCCTGAACCTTCTACTACGGTGTCCTCGTAACGCTATTTGTGTTTTGGGACGTCAAACCCTATATATTATTAAAGAAATAACTTTACAGGGCAGCATGATTTATGTGATACCCTGTTTTGAAATGACTGTACTTTGACGTAATGCCAGAAAATTATTCAGGATTTTTAACGGTGATATCAAAAAATGATCACGCCTGGCGCACACCAAGCTCAACCATTCTGTTATACGTCACACCGGAGCCACCCGTGATAGATTGATTGATATGTGGGGTTCAAGGTCCCAAAACCACCATATGATTATGACGGATGGCGTAGTGAAGGGCTCCGGAAATTTTGACCACCTGTGGTTATTTAACGTGTACCTAAATCTGAGCACACTGGCCTAACACATTTTCGTCTCTATCGAAAATGCAGCGCCGCAGCGGGGATGCGATCCCACGACCTGAGGGTCAGAAGCCGAGTACCTTAGCCACTAGAGCACCGTGGTGGGGTGCCCGTGATAGAAGGTGATGATGAAATTTGATGGACGGTGTCCATCATCTCACTTGCCCACCATCTCACTCGCGCCGTTGGATTATATTACCTTAGCGTCTGGTGTTTGGCGCTTATCGGTTTCTTTCAGGCTGCGTGCAAAACAACCACTGTATCAGCGTTGCCTTTTTTTTTAAGTATAAATTTCAGGGTCGTTCCCTGCAGCACATCGTCATTAGAAGAGCGAAGTAGTTTTTCGTGCCTGCCTATAGTTTCAGGAACAGATAAATACGAAACGTTGCAACCAAACAACAATGTTTTACACGTGCATTTAAGAATACCTGTGCATTTTTGTGACAGGAGTCCGTTTCATCTCTCTTTAATTAAAATTGGGCCACTTCCTCATCGTATGTAGTTCCCGTCGTAACATACAGACTGCTTTTCTGTGTGACGACAATGATCAGTTTTAATATCGCCTTTCTGATTACTTGATTACTATAATAATAATAATAATAATGATAATAAGCAGTAGTAGCAGTAGCTAATGTCCCAAAACCAGAATATGATTATGAGAGAAGCCGTGGTGGAGGGTTGTGGAAATTTCGAAGCTGTGGGGTTCATTTACATGCTCTCACATCACACAGTGCACGGGCCCGCACACCATTTCGCATCCATCAAAATGCCACCACTGCGGCCGGGATCATGATTGCTATCTCGAGCTATGCGCAAATTTACCGTTTTCTAAACTATGAGTATGCTGGAGATTGGCAAGTGCTATGCGAGAGTTTGTTACCCAGCCGCGTAAAGGTCATTTTAGTCGTGGCAAAGTATTTCCGCTTCTATACAGACTTCCAATGGGAAAACGATGGGAGCCTTGCTTCTGCAGAATTTTAGGGGAAAAGATTGGTGTTGTCTAAAAAAGCGGCGCCCTGTATAACGCAAGTGAACGAAAGCAAATGAAAAGTAATGACAATTGAAATGTTTGAGAGAACTATGTTGCCAATATTTTATTTCGGTCCTAGTTTGCGGGCGTCAACTATATTTTGCGAATGAGTGGTGCGCTTTTAAAGCATCATGATACTCGATAATATGTGAACTTCTTCACTCTTTAAATTATAGAAAGCATTCGAGAGTTATATTACAATATATTTATGGGTTTTAGCTAGAAGCAAGTAAACAGAACTCGTCTCATTTGACGTCAAAACACGCGCAGTGACTGCAGCTTTCATAAATAATGGTTGACGTCCCCACGTGGGAGACCTAGACCCAGAGAAGCTAAACTATACCGAATAATCAGTAAAATTATTACTGACCAACCCCTAACACGTTTGTCGTGGTGACCGAATAGTTCAGTGAAAGCGAAAAGTGCCGCGTGAGTAACGAACTACGTGTGCAAAAATTCTGCGTTCACATTTATAGTAATCTTTTTTGCATTGCTATAGCACCTCTTACACTGTGTTCTGCTTTCTACAGGCTTGCACATCTCATTTTTCTAGACCCATAATGTACGAGCTTGTGTTGCCACGGAAATAAAAATGAATACTAACCTACTATAGCTAGCATGCGGTACATGTTATACTGATCATACCTCATCCACAGCTTCAAATCTTCGAGCACACTTCTTGTGCACAGCAAATCGGTTAGTGTGATAATGCAGTCGAGATACTTCGCTAATGTAAGCTAAACCAGGCGTAGGAACACCATACTGCTTGCCAGACGCCAGTTATTGCCGATACCACCAAGGCTCGTTAACGGGAGGCAATTAGTCGTGCAGGTGGTGCCGATCGACCGAACAACCCTGTTGTGGCAGCGCCGAGCAGCTGAACAAGATGATCATGAGCGGCGCTGCCTTAAATCTTCATTCACTGCTGTTCTTCCTTTTTTTTTTTCGTGTGCGCATAACGGCCATGCGAGTTAGTCGCCCGATAGGTTACAGAGGTCGGCGGGCCACGATCGTTGGGTCCTACGTTATTTACGCACCACCTTACTGATGAATGCATCCGAAGTACGTCGGGAAACTGAGGCCTAACGGCGTTGTTAGCTTCAAATGAGCATACGCATCCTTGTACTGCCTATAGAGGAGAGATAAAGTGATGCATGGGTGCGTATCAGCTTGAATTGGGTCAATAACTAAAGCTGTCCAGAAACGTGCGTGGCTATGCGATCCATGGCAATGTATTACGTTATGCTTGCAGCGCACTTCCAATGCAACAACACACAATGGCGTCCTTTCATCAGCCTTCGCAATTCAAGCGCCCAATGAGCCAAACGTTTCAATCGCAAAGCAGCATTTTGAAAGACTAAAAGATAGCTTGGTCACTGATTTATAGTGAGCGAGGTAAGCGCCGCTTTATGGGACAGAAAATGCACTCAGTTGTGGTGATTGGTGTAGCGCAGCTGTGTTGCAATCAGTTATTACTTTAGCAAAGTATACCGAAACGCTCAAACTTAGTACCAATTAGAGTATCTAACTGACCGTCGTATCAATCAGCGTAGTTCGAGGCAAGCCTCTAAATTGCTCGATTCCCTATTCAAGAGATGGTCTCCTCCCTATAGACTTCTTCGTAAATAAAAACTGCAGCCGATTCTTCCGATCGACACATCTTTAGCAAAGCTGCCTTGTCAATGGCAAAACAATGAAAACAAAAAAACGACCACAAATCCAGAGCTTTGCAAGTGAGTTTGGGGCATTTGGCTTTGCTTTTAGCTTGGCTAGCGTATGCCCTTTAACCTGTATGTTGAATGTATCATTTTTTCCTTCATTCCGTGAAATAACGAACAGGAATTATCCAATGAATAGGATACATATATGTCCTGCATTAAAAGCAGTTACTCACGTGTGACAAGTTTCCCAGCTGTCTCAGCAGGTCACTCCAGTGTAGGTGCAGACTATGAGTGTCTACGAGCTATAGTAAGGCGAGCAGAACGTCGCTATCGCCGCACTGGGAGGCTTAAAGATAAGAAGAGTCAGGCCGCACACAACCAATCATGCAAAAGTTAGGTCGGAAAAAGTGGCATGATTTCTGCAATTAATTGACACCATTTACTCTACTTCCGAAAATTTGGCAACAATCACTGCTCTTAATCATTCAGTATCTCAGCGAAACCCATTCAGAGCATTGGTCATATCTCTTGGATTATCCGAACGTGATGTTTCTAATAAGTTTTGCACAATGCTGACTGGAACTGGGCAATTGGTTCACAACACTGCTGCACTGCCTAGCTCTGTAGAGCAGCAAGGCCAAGATGCGTACACTTTATCACATGCTCAACTTTATAACACGTATTCTCTACTAGAGTTGCGTACTGCTCTATCACTAACCCGCGTAAGAACGGCAACCGGTCCCGACAACGTATCGTACAGTGTTCTGAAAAATCTAGGACTCAACTACATGCCAGTTCTTCTACGGATATATACCGACATGTGGACGAAGGCGTACGTTCCAATGTGTTGGAAGATCGCGAGAATCGTCCCACTACTGAAGCCCGGTAAATCACCGCTTTCGCTTGACTTATTCCGACCAGTCAGCCTCACTAGCTGTGTATCTAAAGTAATGGAAAAAATGGTTGACAGATTACAGTGGTGAATTGAAGCTAACAACTTACTTCCAAAACAGATGGCTGGCTTCATACGACGGCGATGCGCCATGGACTGCGTCTTCGACCTCGTTACATTTGTAGACCATGAGATGAGCTGTGGAAACATGGCTGTTGCGGCGTTCATAGATATAAAGAAGGCGTTCGAATCTGTGAGCCACCTTTCTGTGCTGCACGGGCTTACCTCACTAGCGGTTCACGGTCGTATCCTTCAATGGATCGCCAACTTCCTATGTAACAGACAAATATACATTTCAATCAATAACGGAGACAGCGATCGCTCCAACATAAGCAGAGGTGTACCCCAAGGAAGCGTTCTAAGTCCGCTTCTTTTTAATGCTGCAATGGCAAGTCTTCCAGAAGTACTGCCTGAAGCCTTGAACATATCCATGTATGCAGACGACATATGCATATGGACGTCTCACAAATCACTGAAAGTGATCGAACATCGGCTTCAACAAGGACTAGACGCATTAAGTGATTACCTCAAAGAGTGAGGCATGCAGATTTCTCACGCGAAATCTGTAGTTTGCCATTCACGAGAAAAAGAGTGAAAAACTTGAAGCTTTTTGTGGATGGCCAGAGAATCGAAATCGCAAGAAAGCATCGCTTCCTTGACGTTACCTTAGATAGCCTACTCAGATGGAGTCAGCATATTGCTGATCTAGAAAATCAAGTGAACAGCACCATAAATGTTATACATCGCATCGCGGGAACAAAATGGGGCGGTACATCAGCGTCTTTCCTCCACGTCCATTGTGCACTAATCCGACAAAAAATTGCCTACTCTGCGCCAGTTCTCTACAACATCTCTCAGACGTCGCCATACCGACTTCAGCTGTTACAAGCACGAAGCTTACGCATATGTCTGGGGGTTCCACAGGCAACATCAAGTTCTTTGACACTGGCAGAGGCAAGAGAACCCAACTTTACAATAATTAGAAATGTGGAGACATATTGGCACCTCTTTCGTCTAGTCACGCAACACCCTTCCCATCCGCTCATTTCCAACATCGTGAACCGTGCTGGAGCGCAAATACACCATGTGTACCAACAGTACATTTCCTGGCTTCCTGTGTCGACACATTGGCCACTGGACCAAAACTACCCTCCATGGCTGCTTGAGCTACCAACTATTGAAACGTCAATAGCAGGTCTTCGCAGCAAACATGAAGTGCCAACCGTTGCCGCTCAGCAGTTAGCATCACATCATCTGTTTGACAGGTACCAAGGATACACTCACGTGTACACTGACGGCTCCGTCACCAAAGAGACAGCGACATTAGCATTCATAATTTCGGAATTGCACGAAGAATATGCATGTCGGTTGGGCCACCTCTCTTCCTCAACAACGTTGGAGCTCGTAGCAATTTCGATAGCCATAAGTTTTATTAAACTGTCAACGGCACTAAGAAAATGGGTGGTAATTACAGACTCTAGGGCAGCACTGGCATGTGTGGAAAGTGCCACTTCAAGACACATTGATGTGCGTATAGTATACGCTATAGTAAAACAGCTCTCAGAAGCTGCGAAGTCGAATCATAGAGTGGCATTCCAGTGGGTTTCCAGTCACTGCGGAATTAAGGGAAATGGAATGGCGGATGAGTTGGCGACAACCACTCATAATTCTACGCAAACTTGCCTCCTTCCGGTATCTCAATGTGATGTGAATAGAATTTTAAGAATAACAAAACGTGAATTATGCCTGTCTACCTGGTTCACAGACAAAACAAAGAAATCGATTCTATATTCTGTTGATCCTAATATTGAATACCAATTAAACCGTGACCTCCCAAGACGTATCGACACACTCATTCATCGCCTACGACTCGGAACTGCTTACACAAAGCACTTCCTACTTCGTATTCAGCGTGCAACATCGTCAGCATGTTCATGCGGCCACGACGACGAGGATATCTGTCACCTTTTGCTCGACTGTCCGAAACACGACACACACCGAAGGCGACTAGAACAAGAACTGCATAGGTTAGATTCTGAGTGACCATCCGGGTTGAATAAAATACTAGGTCTATGGCCATCCAAAACAAACGACAAAGCAATGAAGGTGCTGCACCAGTTCTTCGAAGAAACGAAGATTTGTGACGGAGATTTGCTGAGCGGACAAAAGTTAGAAATGAGCGTGTAGTCTGCGTGCTTGTTCTGCCCATATAGGAGAACTTTTGTTGCTCTCAACCATGTAAGACTGTGTATATGTATATATGCTATTGTTTTTTTCATATTTTTATTTGTACTAATTAAGTGGAAAGGGTTAGCCGTCGCCAAGTAACTTTGACAAAAACTCCTTCGTTTATTCTGTTATTCACACAAAAAAACAGAAATTATTGCGTTGGTGGTCGCAGAGAGTAGATGACAAACAACCGTTTCGTGCTCATAAGCACGATTCTAGCTTTTCATTTTGACACCTTAATGCTTGTTCGTAGTACTAATGATTGTTCGTTCAGTGTTTGTCTTATTGCGTGCATTTAATGGCAAGTTGTGCATGAAAGAAGAACGCAGTCATCAGTGAGCCAGAAAAAACTGCAGAAAGATTCGCTTTGACGGTGTTTGCTCAATGTCAGTTACAAGCTCATCTCTTTACCTTATCTGCAACTTATTTTTTTTTATTTTTCTACTCTCCTCTCCAGGTATGTGGAAATAAGGTTGCCATGCTTCGGTAGCTATAAAGAGATTGATGTTCTTCTAAAGTGAAAAGTTCCAAGCTCAGGGAATTCATGTAGCTTAGAAAACGATGAAAGATGAAAAAAAAACAGCTATACCGTGATCATTAGTATTGTAGGTCAAGACTGTTTGGCCCTATGTTCAAACAAGAAGCGAATCTTCGCAATTTACCGAGAAATGGGATCAGTCGGTGCTTGCGCTTGTTTGCCCGACTAGAAAACAAACATGTTTCTCAATTTCCTCCTAACGAATGTTGCACGACGCCAACTCATAGTGATACTGTTGGACGAGTGGGCGCACGACAATGATTACGTTGCCATGGCGATCAAATTCTTCATTGAAATTTGTGTTCTTCAAACTCGCTGCTTCGATTGAATGCAGGGAATGTGCTCTCTAGCCCTTTCATAAAAAATGCGTAAATGTACAGACGCGTTCACTGTGAAAAGGAACAACTAAGTGCACAGCATGCTCAAATTTTGCTATCTTGAGGAAACATAGTAGCATAGATATGCATAAGACTACGAGCGGATGAAAGTTGTGACTCTTCTTGACCGACTATTGATGCGCGCGGAAGTTGTTTTCATAACTACTCGCCGTTAGAGGACCAGCATTATTTATGGTGTGCTTACGAGTGTAATGTTTAACAGTAGATGGTACAGTATATTAGGCTTGGTATTCTTATGTCACTTCTACATGCGAAAGGAAATTCTCACGCAACAAGATTACTAATGTGGGCTTCATTTAAAAAAAAATCAGAGTACTAAATTGTTTTGTGCTTAGTGAGGTAAACAAAAAGCAATGTATGAAATTAAAGGAACCTAATACAATAGACTATCGAGTAAGCTTCTAAGAAATCAAGGAAGTAGTGCACATAAGTGAACGTTTGCTAAACTGACTATTGATTAGAATATAGAACTGCAGTAAGCACTGCAGACATCAAGTCAAGAGTGTGAAAGGCAACTTATTTTGAGACGAATTGTGTATTTTTATTTGGAATGGTGTCATCAAAGCTAAAGGAGTGACGATGCTGTCAAGAGAGTCTGTGAATTGCCTCTGACATGGCTTGCGCGGTGACATGTATTTTCCCGTGTTTGTTATATATCCTGATAGGATACTTAATTTTTTATTTCATTAACCTTATGGCACAAGCAGTGCATTATAAATGGAAAGAGCAGGAACACTATATTTTTAACAAAGAGCAAAATTAAATGGGGCAAAAAATATCAGAAAACTGCGCAGAAGTGGTGGTCTGATAGAGAAGCCTCTTCTGTTTCGTCGAACTCACACAAATGTAGGCGCACGAACTGTGTTGTTGTTACCTGAAACGAAGATGACTGAACAATACAAATGGGACAGACAAAGAAAGGAGGGGTTAGAGAAATGACGCAAGTGGGTCTCGTTTATTGCCTACGCCTGTGCTAAAGAACAGAAAACTTCGTTGCAAGTATTTCAAAAATAAGTGCGCTTCCTCAGTTCAAGTTCGTTCAATTAAAACTATCTATTGAGCGATTCGTTTAACTGAAAGATTTTGCATAAAATGTGTGCCAGGCATTTATTATTGGTTTATTACTCAGAAATATTTGTTCGGCCGATGTTCGTAGAAGTCAGAGTCCACTATATATATATATATATATATATATATATATATATATATATATATATATATATATATATATATATATATATATATATATATATATATATATATATATATATATATATATATATACATATTATGCCTTGAAAAAGACGGGGCTCCCGTCGAAACGTCGGCAGAATAAACAGTTCTCAGGTGAAAGAGCATCTACATTCATATATATATATATATATATATATATATATATATATATATATATATATATATAACCGAAAGTCGTACGTTCAGTTCCTGCCCACGGCAAGCTATCTTTTCAACCACTTTTCTTTCTTCACATTACAATTGGGTCTAATAACTTCCGCTATACTTTCTTTGGCATTATTGTCTGTTAGATCTCATTATTATTGTGCAAAAACACGGAAAACTAGCCCATAAGTATACAATTTTTTCCCTTACTCATCAACGAGAGTCTCATGCTGGCAGACTTGGTGCCTTAGGTGGTATATGAGGGACTATTGGTCAGCTGCCAGCTCGTAGTAGGTTCACGTGCTACGTGACGCCACGCAGGCTCATAAAGAGTGTGCCACACTCGCCGCCATGGCAACTGAGGGCGCCGACTGACACTCCCACGTTTAAATTCACATATACACCCAATGAAGTGGCTGGGAGGACAGCCGCCGTGATAGCTCAGTGGTAATGCATTGAACGCATTATTCGAAGTTCGCAGGTTCGGTTCCTGCCCATGGCAAGCGATCTTTTCAGCCACTTTTCTTTCTTCACGCTATAACTCGGTCTAATTACTTCCTCTACACTTTCCTTGGCATTATTGTCTGTTAGATCTCATTATTATTGTGTCAAAAACACAAAAAACGAGCTCTTATGTATACACCAGTTCTTTCCTATATATATATATATATATATATATATATATATGCGACGTAGTTCTTGGCACGTCTTTATTAGGCCTAGAAGACGTGGCCAAAAGAGTCACCTCTGAGGCACAGAACCAACTCAAAGGTCATCCCCACTAACGATGAAGATGAAGAACACTAGGTGATGATGGTTTTGTACAGGTGATTAAGAAGCGTGCTTAAAGTGCCCCCACTAATTCCCCGCGCATGACAGTGGCCATCCTGGCCGCAACTTATAGATGCGGAGAATGCCTTGCGAAAGGCTTCATACGCGAGGCATGCACTATCTCGGTACCGCGACAGCGCCGGCCACTTGGAGCAATCACAGGTTCATCGAGATAATTAACGGGCGAGGTCTGCTCTAAGACTATGTATGGGCCGAGCAACCGAAACTGAAATTTGTCACACAAGCGAGGAGTGCGAACTGGTGTCCGGAGGAGGAACTCGTCGCCGGGGTGGAAGGTCACAGTGGTGTGGGATGCGTCATGCAGATTTTTACGGGCTTGTTGTCTCTCCTCAGTGTTGAGTCTGGCGAGCTGGCGACAGTGATAGAGGCGGGATACATATTGTTCACAGGAGGATGCAGATGGTGTAACCGGGTCTGTCAAGAACGAGACGTCCAGAAAGGAAGATGGTGATCGGCCGTAGACAAGGAGACTAGGTAGAACGGCGAGTAGCCAGTTGTGCGTTGTACGACGGTATTATAAGCGAATGTTACGAACGGCAAAATCGCATCCCAGTTGGTGTGGTATGGCTCAATGTACATGGCTATCATGTCGGACAGAGTGCGATGAAAGCGCTCAGTGAGCCCGTTGGTTTGGGGGTGATAGCTAGAGGTTGTCTTGTGGCTGGTGCCGGAGGCTTTTAGCAGTTCCTCTACAATTTGTGAAAGGAAAGCCTTTCCATGGTCACTAAAAATAACACAAGAAGCACCGTGACGCAAGATTAAGCCTCCAAGCATAAATGTAGCCTCGTCAAAAGCGGAGGCCGAATTCACGCAGGTCGTTTCAGCGTAACGTGTCAAGTGGTCGACAGCTGTCAATCTCCATCGATGGCCACTGGGAGTCGTGGGAAGGGGACCATATAGATCGATGCCAACGACTTCAAATGGTGCCGACGGACATGGAAGTGGTTGCAGCTCTCCGTATTGAGGTGATGTCAGAAGCTTTCAGCGCTGACAAAGGTTGCAGGAGGTGACGTACTTTGCTACGCTGGCGGACATTCCTGGCCAGTACAAGTGACCTTCAATGCGATCGTACGTTTTCTGGAAACCAAAGTGACCAGCAGTCAGGTCATCTTAGTAGGCCTTAAGAATATCGGCTCGAAGACAGCGAGGCAGAACGGGCACCCAGCTATGACCGTCTGGGTGATAGATATGATGGTAAAGAACGCAGTTATCGAGCTTGAAATGTCTGAGCTGTCGCCGAAGGCGCGCATTGGGTGGTCACGATTTCCCCTGAACGCGATCTATAATGCGTCTGCAGTAAGCGTCAGTGGGTTTATGCGTTATGATGGAGCCGTGGTCGTCAGGAGGGATCTTGTTAATGGCGGCTAAGGACGAAACAGACGTGGAAGGACCATCCAAGTGTTCCTTGCAGAAGTTAGTAGAGAAAGAAAAGGACGGCGCCATAGGAAGCGGGCAGCGAGGAACCGCATCTGCGTCCTAGCGCTTTTGGCCGCACTTGTAGGTAATAGTGAAGTCGTATTCTTGAAGACGTATAATCCATCGACCAAGGCGTCCTGACAAATTCATGAGCGTGGAAAGCCAACATAAGGCATTATGGTCTGTAACTATGGTAAAATGCCGGCCATGTAGATAAGGTCGAAATTTCTGCACCGACCACACGACAGGTTAACACTCCTGTTCAGTAATGGTGTAATTCATCTCGGTGTTGGTCAGGACGCGACATGCATACGCAACGACCCTTTCACGTGATGATTCATTTCACTGCAGTAGAATACCTCCAATTCCGTGAGAGCTAGCGTCAGTATGCAGGAGTGTGGGTGCTGTTTCATCGAAATGGCGAAGTACTGGTACAGTTGTGAGGGCGTTTTTCAGATGGCTAAACGCTGATTCGCAGGCAGGAGACCACTCAAAGCGAACACCGGAACCGAGTGATTTTCGCAAAGGTACCGCTATCGAGGCAAAGTCTCGTATGAATCGGCGCAAGTATGAAGCCAGGCCAAGAAAAATGCGTAAGTTTTTGGTCCTTTTAGGACAAGGAAAATGAAGAACGGCCGATATTTTATCGCGATCAGGACGAATGCCATCTTTACTCACATTGTGGCCTAAGGCCTTTATTGTCTTGCTGGCAAAACAGCACTTTTTCATGTTCAGGTGAAAGCCAGCCGTACCAAGGCACATGAGGACTTCCTCTAAACGCTGTAAGTGTTAAGAGAACGTTGACAAGAAAAGAATGATGTCGTCCAAATAGCACAGGCAAGTTTTCCACTTCAGGCCACGCAAAATGGTGTCAATCATGCGTTAGAATATTGCGGGTGCGTTGCACAGGCCGAAGGGCATTATATTGAACTCGTAAAGTCCGTCTGGTGTCGCAAATGCCGTCTTTTCTTTATCGTCCTCATGCATCGGTATCTGCCAGTATCCCGAACGTAGATCGAGACTCGAGAAGTATTGAGCTCCTTGTAGCGAATCCAAGGCGTCATCTATACGTGGCATAGGGTATACATTCTTGCGCGTGATCTTGTTTAGCGCTCGGTAATCTACACAGAAGCGCACAGAACCGTCTTTTTTCGAACTTAGACGACAGGTGATGACCAAGGGCTAGCAGAGGGGCGTATTATGTTCCGTCTCAACATGTCGTCGACGTTTTCTTCAATAACCTTCCGCTCAGCTACTGATACGCGATATGGCCGACGACGTACGATTGACGTACCTTAAGTCTCAATGCGATGCGTTGTGACGCACGTCTGCGCCAATACGGGTGAATTGACGTCAAACAAAGCTTCGTGCTTAGTCAGCAAGGCAAACAGTTGTTGGGTCTGCGAAGGGGTCAAGTCAGAGCTTATGGTGGTTTAGAGGGTGGAGGTGGACGGAGAACGTGCAACAGGGAGATCTTCAGGAGAAGCGTCTTGAAAAGTTACCACAGAGAAAGGCTCCGATGTAGCAACGCAAGCCAAGATTAAGCCCTTAAGAACCATAATTTTTTCAGGCGTCGGGTTTTTTTGCTCAAACAAATGCGAAGTTATCGTCGAGACGTATCTGACCTAATGCGACGGCTATTCTTCTGGTGACAAAGCGTCCGGAGGGTTGTACGAGCCCATCGCCGTAGTCAATGACATCGGACAAAGGTGTGACAATTCGCTGACTGTGCGGAGGTAGCTCAGTGTCTTCTGCAGCATAAAAATGAAGTGGTGCGTCATCTGCGTGAAGCGAATAGGTGGTATCGTTCATGTGTAGGACGCGTTGCCGGCAGCAGATGGACGCGGATGCTGTTGCAAGAAAGTCCCATCCTAATATTAGCTGTTGAGTACACGAACTAAGCACTGCAAATTGCACATAATGGAGAAGTCCATCAATGTAGACACGAACAGTGCACATGGCGGAAGGTCGGATGGCATCCCCTTGAGCTGCGAGCAGCGTAGGTCAATCGTAGGGCGTAGAAACTTTGCGGAGACGCGCACACAAATCTCTGTGAATGGCCGAGAAACTAGCACCAGTGTCTATTAATGCTTCCACTTCTATGCCTCCCACCGAGACAGATATCATATTATGAGGATGTCCAGGATGGATGGATGGATGAAAAACTTTTAATGGGGTCCTGAAGGATTCCACCCCAGTTTTATAGGGGTAGGATCGCGGGCCGCTCCCACGTTGGGACGGGCAGGCCCAGCCTCACCGCCGCATCGGGGGCCTTCTGGACAGCCTTGAGTTGTTGTATGAGAACCGGACTCGTGAGCATTAAATAAAAGGAGTTCTCAGAATATTCTTCAATTTTTTTTTGTAAAGAGGGGCACCTTCAGAGGATTTTTTTCCACTTCGCTGAATGCAGCTTTCCCCCCGAAGATGCGTAATTTAGTTTTCCGAGCGACGGTCGGCGAGCTGTGAGGCTGGTCAAAGTGGCGACGTAGAGCGATGGAGAGGAGATGGCGAGCGATGCCTGGCACCACGGTAGCGAGGAGTCATTTGAGGAGTAATTTATCGGCGAGGAAGAACGGCCGTGAAGCGTAGCGTAAAAACAGGCTGGAAAGTGCTTGCTGTGGCATAGTCATCCCGTTCGTAAGAGTCAAACCCACGACGCTCGTCTCGATGACGCTTGCGACAGACACGTGCGATGTGTACACGATATCTGAATAGTAGCATGTAGGGTCTTGTTGGGCGCCATGATTGATATTAGGGTTGGTTGTTTGGGCTGGGGACTATGGAATCCAGGTGTGCTGGCGCTGGTGGAGCATAGTAAGGCAGGTCTTGCGTGCTGGGCGCCAGGGACGCCAGATGGGCTGGCGTCATCATCGGTGGTATCGGTGGAACGAAGGCTGGAGTAACTGCGGTGACTTGCGTGTAAGTCAGTGGGGCTTTAGAGACGTGAGGGTCTGTGTACGCATTACCAGTCATAGCCGCGAACTCCTCCTTGACGACGTTCCGTAAATTTGTACTGATGGTGTCAGAAGGAAACTGACGCGCTGTAAAGCCGAGCGACTGCAGTTCCTCCCGTATCATGCTGCAGATCCCGTCTCGTAACGAGGGGTTGGCAGTAGGGTTGTTAGGGATGGCTGCAGGAGAGTTGCCCAGCTACAGCCGTGCGGATTTGAGTTCGTCCAGGCGCTGGCACATAGCTACAATGTCAGCAACGGTACTTGTGTCCTTTGCGACCAAAGCATTGAAGGCGACAGGCCCTATGCCTTTGAGCAAATGGGACACTTTGTCTGTCTCGGACATGAAGTTGTTGACGCATCGACAGAAAGAGAGAACATGCCCCGCCGCGGTGGTCTAGTGGCTAAGGTACTCGGCTGCTGACCCGCAGGTCGCGGGTTCGAATCCCGGATGCGGCGGCTGCATTTCCGATGGAGGCGGAAATGTTGTAGGCCCGTGTGCTCAGATTTGGGTGCACGTTAAAGAACCCCAGGTGGTCTAAATTTCTGGAGCCCTCCACTACGGCGTCTCTCATAATCATATAGTGGTTTTGGGACGTTAAACCCTCATATCGATCAATCAATCAATCAAGAAAGAGAGAACATCCTCGGCATACGGGGTAAAAGACTCGCCTACTTGTTGTTTGCGACCATCAAGAGTTCTCTTCGCCAGACTGGCTCGAACTGCCGGAGTAGCGAAGACTTGTCGCAAATGTTCTTAGACTACGTTACAGTTGGGAAAGTCAATCTGGTGGTTAAAAAACCAAGTCTTCGCCACGCCAGTAAGATAGAATGAGACGTGGCAGAGCTTGTGCGGATCGTCCCAATGGTTCGCTGCGCTCACTATGTCATATTGGTGTAGCCAGTCGTCCACGTCCTCATTTTGGAGTCCAGCAAATAGCAGGGGTTCTCGAGTGGGTCCATTGACAATACAAAAGTGAGTAGTTTCGGCAGTCGTAGCCGGGGGGGGGGGGGGGGGGTAAAGGGAGAATCGCCCGAAGGTTCGTCCTGCGGCATGCTGGTGGACACGTAGCCCAAACGGCGTTCTGAGCAAAGCTCCAGGAGGTAAAGCGGGTGAGCAGGCATGGGGAATCAAGGAGCAACCTCCACCACTTGTGACGTAGTTATTACATGCCTTTATTAGACCTGGAAGACGTGCCAAAACAGTTACCTCTGAGGCAGAGAATCGAATCAAGGGTCATTCCCACTAACGATGAAGATGAAGAATACTAGGTGATGGTTTTGTACAGGTGACGAAGAAGCGTGCTTATAATGCCCACAATATATATATATATATATATATATATATATATATATATATATATATATATATATATATATATATATATATATATATATATATATATATATATATATATATATATATATAATACGCCTTGAAACAGTATTATTATAAAATTGTGAAACAAATCCGCAGTGAATGATTTCAGAAAGTTCAACTTTGTGGTGTTTTTTACCGTTCACGGACCATCTCACCAAAGAGCATTGTCGTGTCTGGTTGAGTGGAGCATATCATCCGCTCATTGTGAATCTCACCATCACAAAAATTAGCTGGGTGATTCCACGAGAGATCGAGACGGGTCCAAAAAGTTGATATTTTAGATTTCATTGAGTATATTATATTTCGTGCACCTCTCACCAAGTAGCCCGAAAGTCAACCTCGTTTTATGATTAACGGCATAACTTACGAGAAAAAAAATATCAAACTTCACCAACACGGAGGCACCAATTTCGTCACCTGTCATTTTCAAAAATTGCAGATGCTATAACAAGACAAATATTTTTCTTTGAAGAAAGATATTTTTTACCTGAAATTAATGTCTAATGAAGAATGAATTCATATGGTTTCAAGTTTGTAGACCTTGTGAAAATAGCTTTTAAACATGTCTAATTTTGCGACAGTTTAAAGTAAGTTACGTATTCCTCATTTTTTTTTTCTCCGAAAGTATTGCAAGCAGCGTTTTCAAAGTTCTCACGTTTTAAGGATATAGTGTGTTAATTAGGTACGTAAATTATTGCTACCGTAGGGCAAATGTAGATTTTTATATATTGCCTCAACATTCTCATATTGGCAAAAGTGCATTCCACTGAAATTTGAATAATAAAAAAAACTCATCTTTGATTTTTCTTAAAAACTCGTAAATAGACAACCGAAGGCCATCATACAGTAATATAGAAAAACATGTTGCAATATTTTTTTTTAGTGACAATATTCGTGGTACAAATCTGAGCTTTTCGAGAATGCGCTGATAAGTTGAGAAATGTAGAAAACGGAATGGAAAAGCGGAAATATGCTTCAAACGCGAGTAAACAGGACCGAATTTGGTGAAGAAAGGCTGTTTTAGCAGATAGGAGTAACTATTTTGAACACGGTATTCTACAGTATCGGAATTCACTCTTATACGTAGAGCACTGAGACTTCTAATATGTGGTGCCTCTCCATTACTGACACACAGATGGAGCTGCTGTGATGGCCATGTGTTTTGAACACGTTGGGTAAGAGAATTGAATGTTGAATGAGTTCATAAACGATTCATAACAAATTTTTATCATTTGGGGCACGAAGACTGCCGCATTAGACTGAAGAACACGCTTTAGGGCAAGTTGTCATCCGTCGTCTGCTCTACAAATGAATTGCTGGGCGCCGCATCTCGGAGGCAATGCTTTAGATTATATGGTTCAAAGTTGGGACAAAGATTACGCCTCTCGTATTTTTACCGACAAAAACATTGTGAAATTCATTTTAACGTACTATACTTCAGTTTTGCATTCGCACTGTGGATACTTGTGTGCCTCCGAGATGCCGCTTGTTTAAAAGATACGACGAGATACGACTTGTTTATAACGGAGATAAGAATTTGTTGTATGCCTCACGAAATTTGCCTTTTTATAACAAGTTTTAAACTTGTCGTATCAAATAAAAACATGGTTGGAGGAAGATCAAAAGAGCGTAAACTGAAGGAAATTATTTTTTTGGGAGGGGAGGGGGAGGAACAGTAAGCAAACCAGGCAAACTTTTCTTCCGAGTTGAAGAATCAAAATAAGCAGCGTTTTAAAGGGTCAAAGAAGTAGTAATCGATTACTATGAACAGGGAGCAAATTGACTGAAAATAGTTATGGCGAAGGAAATTAAAACGCTCTTTTCCAGAACTGGACGACATAGAGAAGCTTACAGAGGCTAATGAGAAAAAAATTGGGCAATTTTCTGCATGATCCCTTCCATCAGTCTTGTACATAAAAGAGAAACGTCTTTCTAAATCTCACCAGAAGCTCATCGAATCTAACTCTACTCCAAATGTTTTCTTATTTTGATAGTTTTTTCACACATTGGGGCACATCACAGAACAGATGAAAATGGGGGATGGACGCAAGAGGCTTGACTTTGTCGAAGATTGGGTGGCTAAACAGGCTTCCGCTGGTACTTAGAGTTGACATCTGTAATAATTATTTTTCTACTAAATTCAATTTGTGCGAACATATCAGCAGCACTTCAGTACTGCCACTAATGAAGTTCACCTATCAATGATCCTTTTTTTTGAAGCCTTACAAAGTTTATTGTGTAGCTTTGAAATGTTAGAACACTGGAAGGCTTTTTGTGAAACTTTGCCGAAGTGATTTAACAGTTTCTCAAAGCTTAGTTGCTTCGAAGCTCTGTTTTGGTCAAGAGAAATTTTCTTTACGACGAGGCGTAACTTGTTCTCAACCTCCAATGCTACGGAAAGCGGATGCCTTGAATACTTTTCTTTCACGTATCAACTGCAAGGCCCCGGATACACAGAAAGGCAAAAAAAATATCCGTCGTCTGCAGTCAATGTAACCCATCCCCTTCCTCGTAGAGGAGCCCATCCCCTTCCGTAAGGACGGAAGGAGACTTTTTTTTTTCTAGTAACTGTTTACCATGCCTTTTATCTTTTGTTGGCGTTAAGACATAGAAATCAATCTGGAACTTCTCATCCCGGTGGGTTGTTCTTTCGTTATTTTTCGTTATCGTGTCAAGCGACTTCCTCATTTTCAGTTATGGCCTCACAGGAAGCTTCGCATGGCGCCGGATGTCGATTTGACGCCACAGAGGCTTCCTCACTCTTCTCTGGAAGAATGCACCGACTTTTCGAAGAGAAGGGAGAAAAAAAAACCTAAAGAGAGTGAGAATAGGCACAGCAACCTATATTTTATTTTAGTAGTAGAATTTGTAGATAGCAGTTGCGTTGTTAACGTTGTCGGAGGCAGAAGCTTTCTTTCAGATGCGTTTTCCTAAAGGGTATGTTGTGTACGCAAACTCTGCGTACGCACCATACTCTTTAGCAAAACGCTTCTGAAGGAAAGATTCTGCCTTACGACATTGTTAACAGTGGAACTGGTAACAATTTGGGTGAAATGGCACGATTACTCGTTCATGGGGGCGAACAAGTACATATAAAGAGAAAAAAAGGCTGATCTTTTCTTCATACGAATCAATATAACAAGAAAGGTATACATGTATTCACAGAGGTAGTTGAGCGTTTATTGCGCATTGTTTTTCCACAAAAACGAAGGAATGAATGATATTGGAACAAATCGTAACACTACCGGAAAAACGAAAACCAGCTAGAAACTTGCAGCGCACTCATCAAGCACGAAGTGAGCGCGAATTGAGCATACACCGGATGAGCGTGAGCTAACAACTGTCACAGCTCAGAACTTGGAGCGCTCTGCTCAAGCATCGAGAAGAACGCATGGAGCGAATGCAAGAACTGAGGGTGAACAAGCAACTTTTACGTTCGTTACTTCTTGGTTTGTGATCAGCCTACTCCAATAAAAAAAAATCGGCCGCTGCAGTGACCGTATAGGGTGGTGTTTTTTGTAACTTCAAGTCGAACATGCGGTTGTAGTCCAATACATCAAAAAATAGTGACAGCTTTGCCGCAAAGCCAAAGCAATGAACACGATAGCAACTAATTATAAGGTCACGCACATACTGGCAAGCAAGTAGAAACGTGACACGCGTTCTTCATGCACAAACGACCCACGAATTACACTCACAGGTACACATGAATGCAAATAAGCGTATCACTTAATACTTCACTGTGTCGGAAAAGCGTGCCCTTTTTGCAAACAGGCTGTGCGACAATTGCAGTGACCTTTGTCTACCCAGTAACTACACCAGAATCGTTTTTGTGAAAGCCCAAGAAGTGTGGTTGTCCCCACCGCGAGATAAGCAAGCGCACGTGTGATCTACCACCCTGCCTGCCCCTCTCCGCGGGGTAATGTATGCGCGGGAGGTGAGAGCGCGCGCCGAAGCGTCGTGTCGATGTGGTGCATGACGCACGCTCATTGCGCCATCTCGCTGGTAATGCTGAAATCCCGATAGTTCCCCCCGAGATGCCCATCACCAGCGGTGATAAATATAAAAAGCTTGCCGTTTTAACGTTGGAGGGGGAGCTTCTTCGTGGCTCAGTGGCTAACACCTCACACTCACAATTGCAGAGGTCCGACGTTCCATTCCGCGCACTGTTTCTCTCTCTGGATTAGTTTTTTTCTTGCGTTTTCACATATACAGATGCGTATACTTATATGAATAATGACGCCCGCACTGGCGGCAAAATTCAGCCGAGAGTCTTCATATAACTGCTATCGCAGTAAAAGGGGTCCCATCGTAAGATAAGCGCGTGCGCACAAGTGACCAGGCGCTGCTGAGACACGCCGCGTCACACCATGCACATGGTGATGACCTTTATAGTGCGCCCACTGACGAAGACCCTTGAGTTACGGTGGACCCGGGTAGAAAAAAAAACTAAAGAAAGAAAGAATAAAAAACAAAATAAAGGGAAACAAAAGAGAAAAAGATAAATAAGGGAAAAATATTAAGAAAGATACAGGAACAGAGGAACAAATACGAAGAGATGGATGGAGAGAGAAAGAAACAAAAGAGAAATACTGGGGAAAAAACGAAGATTGCACTAAGCCACGCAAGGCTGCGATCAGCGAAACCGGATGATTCTGAATAAGAATTTCGGTGCCTCTAAAGGTAATTTTTAGGCCTCAGCTAGAAGATGCAGGTCCCTTTCACGTTGCTTCTAGGTCGTTTCTAGGGTTCAGAAAGGTAATGCTAGTTTGCCACTGCTTTGATTCTCTGCGCAAGGAGACTTCAGCAACACCTTATACAGTCACACGGGGCGGTCCTTGGCGTGAGCCTTCTATCGCTTCAGGGTCTTCACGCAGCCCCAGTTGCATTCACAGTTCCCGGTAACTTTTTCTTTGTACGTTGGGCTAACTTGGGTTAACGTGCGTGTGCCTTCTTCATTTTGGGACAACCTGTGGTGAGCGCTGGTATTTACACAAATTATGAGGCACAGATTCACTTACAACGAATGTATCTTTCGTGCAGCTAGCTTTTTGATGATAATTGCTTAAGCGGTGACGACTTTCAGCGCATGTCTATAGCCTGCACAACTTGAGGCTGGCCTTAAAGAGCTTCGCTTTTGAAACAGGGAGCATAGCAGGCGGAGAAGTAGTGACAGAAACATACAGAAACAAGAAATTAAAGTTAGAAGTATATAACAAGAAAAAGAGATAGAAAGGAAGAGAAATAATGACTTTTCGAGGTTTGACGTCCCGAAAGCACGGTATGACTGTGAGCTGTGCTGCCGGGGTGTCTCCGGAAGTTTTTGCACAATTATTATAATTAAGGCGCACCTAAATCAATGGGTGCAGATCTCAAGTCCTGTGGAGCGTAAGGCGAATCGGTCCCTCACCCTATTAAATATTTGTCGCAATACTAAGCGCTTAGCCAGCATCAAAAATGCTGCAGACATGGCCAGGTGTGATGAGTGAAGAAAACGACGACGACGGAAGTGCGGGGCAAGGTGCGTGTAATGTGCGCGTGAGTGTCAGCGAATCAGCTGATGACCTGTGGTGGCCCATAGAGGTGGCATGCCACGATTGGGCCACGGGCGACCATTACGGGGCAGTAGGCTGGGTGGCTGGGGACGAGCCGGAGCAGCGGCAGACGGGAGACAGCGGGCCGAAACGTCGGACGCAGGCGATCCAGGTTCCAGCCTAGGAACGCGGCCGTCCACGCTGCTGCCGTCCAACCACCAGCTGGGGCGGCATTGCCGGCACAAGTACTGTATCTCGGAGCGCGGCCTGGCCTGCTGTTCTCTTCCTTGCCGAGGGCATCGCGGATCTCGGCGAGGCGTCTCCACGGTCAGCCGTTCGACACAGCGATGAACGTGGCCTGGCTAATTAATGGTCGCGGTTGCGTCGAGCATCGCGTCTCGGCGCACGCTCTTCGCTGGACGCGCTGGCCATGCCCCGCATCGAGCATCGCGTCTCCGATGCGGGTTGACTGCTCCGTGGCCGCACCCATGCCATCAAGCGCCGGTGTCACCAGAGCGTCGCACTTCGGCAAGGGACGAGCGAGATTTTCTGCCGGGCGAGACGCGGGCGTGTGCACGGAGGACCATGGAGCCGGGCGAGGTTCAGGGTGGCCGAGGATCCAGGTGCCAGGGGAGTTCTGGCTGGATCGAGGATCGCCGAGCGGTGCCGAGCCGTACCCAGTGACGCGTTAGACTCGGACGTGGGCCGTGAGCTCATGAGCTGCAGTGTGCCCCCGAGGGTACCTGGCGGTGCCCTGGCCAAAAAAAAGGAACGTGCGGAAAAGCGAGCTCGAGGGTTGAGGCCACGAAGGCAGAGGAAGCGGTGCGCCGCTCGAGAGGACGAGTTCCTGGCAGCGTTCCTGAGCCGGACGTGAGACCCGTACGTGTCGGCCAGGTCGAGCTCCGGTGTGTCTGTTCAAGGTCCAAGGCCGAGACCTGCCAAACGGCTCCTGCCTGGGTGCACTGGCCGGGAGCAGGTTCGTGGGCGAGGCCTACTGGTTGTGGTCCTCGTGAGTCGTGGCCTGATCCTGGACCTCCGAAGTTGCGACCCTGACTGCTGAGTTGGCCGCGACGTCTGACTCAACGGCGCTGCACACGGTAGCGTATCCGTGCGCCATCAGCCGTTCCACCCATGCCGTGAAATAAAAAAGTTCATGTTAATCCTTTCTCGTCCGCTATCGACAAGCATAGTGACGAACGTTCCTTAACCATCACAATAAATGGTGAGCCTTCCAGGATTAAGCTCTCGCGTTACATCTGAGAGCCTCCCGTTGTTTGTGTGTGGCAGACGAGAATGGACGACAAGAGAAAGCTAGTTGAGCTAGGGAAGGAGATGAGACTGAGTGGAGAGGCTTTGCTGGCATGGGTGAGCGCTGAGGAAAAAGAAATGAGGGACCAGAGAGCTCGGAAATAAGGCCCGAGGCCGCACTGGTTCAGGCATCTCCGCCACCACTGCTCGAGAGTCGTGAGTCCACGGGACTGTTCTTCCTCATCACTGTGTATTGTGAGAAAAGTTGTTTGACTGAAACAACTTTCTTGTGCTGGGGGTTATTGTGATGAGTGAAGAAAACGACAACGACGGAAGTGCGGGGCAAGGCGCATGTAATGTGCGCGTGAGTGTCAGCGAATCAGCTGATGACCTGTGGTGGCCCATAGAGGTGGCGTGCCACGATTGGGCCACGGGCGACCATTACGGGGCAGTAGGCTGGGTGGCTGGGGACGAGCCGGAGCAGCGGCAGACGGGAGACAGCGGGCCGAAACGTCGGACCCAGACGATCCAGGTTCCAGCCAGGGAACGCGGCCGTCCACGCTGCTGCCGTCCAACCACCAGCTGGGGCGGCATTGCCGGCACGAGTACTGCATCTCGGGGCGCGGCCTGGCCTGCTGTTCTCTTCCTTGCCGAGGGCATCGCGGTTCTCGGCGAGGCGTCTCCACGGTCAGCCGTTCGACACAGCGATGAACGTGGCCTGGCTAATGGTCACGGTTGCGTCGAGCATCGCGTCTCGGCGCACGCTCTTCGCTGAACGGGCTGGCAATGCCCCGCATCGAGCATCATGTCTCCGATGCGGGTTGACTGCTCCGTGGCCGCACCCATGCCATCAAGCGCCGGTGTCACCAGAGCGTCGCACTTCGGCAAGGGACGAGCGAGATGTTCTGCCAGGCGAGACGCGGGCGTGTGCACGGAGGACCACGGAGCCGGGCGAGGTTCAGGGTGGCCGAGGATCCAGGTGCCAGGGGAGTTCTGGCTGAATCGAGGATCGCCGAGCGGCGCCGAGCCGTACCCAGCGACGCGCCAGACTCGGACGTGGGCTGCGAGCTCATGAGCTGCAGTGTGCACCCGAGGGTACCTGGCGGTGCCCTGGCCAAGAAGAAGGAACGTGCGGAAAAGAGAGCTCGAGGGTTGAGGCCACGAAGGCAGAGGAAGCGGTGCGCCGCTCTTGAGGACAAGTTCCTGGCAGCGTTCCTGAGCCGGACGTGAGACCCGTACGTGTCGGCCAGGTCGAGCTCCGGTGTGTCTGTTCAAGGTCCAAGGCCGAGACCTGCCGAACGGCTCCTGCCTGGGTGCAGTGGCCGGGAGCAGGTTCGTGGGCGAGGCCTACCGGGTGTGGTCCTCGTGAGCCGTGGCCTGATCCTGGACCTCCGGAGTTGTGACCCTGACTGCTGGGTTGGCCGCGACGTCCGACTCAACGGCGCTGCACACGGTAGCGTATCCGTGCGCCGTCAGCCGTTCCATTCATGCCATGAAATGAAAAAGTTCATGTTAATCCTTTCTCGTCCGCTATCAACAAACATAGTGACGAACGTCCTTAACCATCACACCAGGATTCGTGTCCGCGACCTTCTGATCAGCTGCCGAGCACCATAACCACTAGATAACTAAGGTTGGTGGAAACAAGTAAGAAGAGACAAAATAAAAAAGAAAAATGAAAAGATGGAAGAAAGCTAGCAAGAAAGAAAAAGAACCCAAAAGAAGAATAAATGAGTGAAACGAAAATTGTAATGGACAAAAAAAGCTGGAAATATTTTTCGGAAGTACAGAGCAATGAAAACGAAAAAAAATTCAGAAAAGAAGCAAGGTAGAAAGAAAAAAAAACGTCCAGCGAGCTGTATTTACGAGCGCTGTCGAAGCGGTCAAGTTTATGCCCGTCGTTTTTTTTCAGGCTATAGTGTACTTTCATATTTTCGAATTGTTTCGTTCGTTGTAGCTTCGTTTAGGCCTCTCGCATGAGCATCCCGGTCGGCTTGGCGACGACATGCCAGTTTTTGTGTCAACTCTCACTGACGTTCACGCTGGGCGCACTTTTCATCAGGAGAAAAAAAATGTTCACGATATTGAAAGTGCACACTCCAGAACACTGTCACTTACACGCTATAATTTAGTCTACTGCTCCTCGCCATCGCCCCATCTTGGCGCGTTTCTCAAAGATTCACCCCTCGACTTTGTCCGCCCTCCCTCTCTCCTCTCGCAGCGAACGAAGCCATACTTTTTCTACCGAGGCACACTTTCGACAATGCAAGGCCAAGTGATCAGTGCTACGAAAACGCCGGACATAAAAATCTTGGCTAAGAACAGCTTCGCTGTTCAAAGGTGAACCAAGTAAGACTGCCCAATTAGTGTTTTCTACAAGCCTGGCACGACTAGTGCGAAGCTTCCAAACAATTTTTTTATAATGTTTGTTCTGAAACAAAGGGATAGGCACTAGACAGGGCCGTCCTTTAGGTTTAGTGGGTGCTGCTCGTCAATACAGCTGCAAGTGAACTTTTTTCACGCTTCCATTGACAGCAAAAATTGTCCAAGGCAAGCAATTAAGCTAGGCTTATCTAATAACTAGATTTCTCTCTGGTGCTCTCGCCACGTCTTCATACTTTTTCACATTTGAGAACGCGCAACTTTGAACTGAAACTTTTTATTGCGGAATTTCAGATAGAACACATTTTGACTGTTAGACGGCATTAGTAGAGTAAAGTAGACTAGAGAAGAGGAGAGTGGAACCTTCGACAAATCCACACCGGGGAATCAGCCAGTAGACGCACAGACAAGCGCTTTGTGTCTTTCCTTTGTCTTCGCAATTCGCTTTGGGAAAACAATGAATTAGGTGATGTGATGATCAAATATCGACCAGTATAATTTTAGCCTAATTAAAAGGGCTGACGTGCTTTGGTCCGTTAAGTAGGAAGAGCCTAAACTGGAATAATGAACAACCTTGCGTTATATGTGTTTTCACCTAAAGCATACGTATAACCTTGATTTTCATCGTTCTGGGTGGTGTTCTATATAGGGTTCAGATTAGCTAGACTCCTGTTATATATTCCATAATCTGCATCGAAACCTAAAAAATCTTTTTGAAATGGAAAGTACTCGGAAAATATTAAACTAGGGCACTATAGCATTTAGCTACTGTGGTCTAAAATAGTTCCATCCATAGGAATTGGGACACAGTTATGCAAGTGACATCCGTGATGGCCTATATATACCGGCATGGTAAATTTATTGGCACCTTTAGTAATCGCGTGCCTTTAAATGGCGTCTCTGGAAAATAACTGATGTGCTCCTACGCTCCCAATAAATGTTCTAACGTTAGCTGCACTTTGTGGCTCATCTAATTTAGGGGGAAAATATTACTTTTCTTTCTCCTTCTTCTTCAATGCTCAGATTCCCCTGTAAAAAGTCACATGGCCGGAGTACAATAGGTAATTACGCACTTCATAGGGCCACGCATGGATACGCTGTCGACGATGAACGCTGAAATCTGTATGTTTCACAATGATGTTGATTTCATGAACGTGATGCAGTGTGCTTTTGACTGCTCCTGTATATTCCAGGAACAAATTAAAAGCCATAGAAATGGAGAAAACTATTGTTTTTAGTTCTTTGCAGACGAACAAGCTGATTTTGTTTCGCAGCAATTTGCTGTGTACTTCGTCCTACTCGATTCTTAACCTGATTTGCAGCGCAGTGCATCCACCACAGCACAAACAAAAAATGTCCCTCTATATGCGAAAAACTTACTGCGGCTGAATACGATGTGTTTGTGAGCCTGACCAGCTATGTGCGGATCTCGAACAGCTACAATAAATTATTCATAAATTATTTATATTTCCAAATGTCTTCAAGTGAAAGGCTTAGAAACGCTGAACCTCGGCGCAATTAACGTTGCGTTAGCTTCCCGAGCGTTTCCTGTTAAACTGAAGGAAGTGTGGTAAGACTGGCTATATATATATATATATATATATATATATATATATATATAATTATATATATATATATAAATATATATATATATATATATATATATATATATATATATATATATATATATATATATATATATATATATATATATATATATATATATATATATATATATATATATATATATATATATATATATATATATATATTAAAGATTTGTTAATCGACATGCCATTATCCATGACATCCAGAAAAAAAATCCACCTGTTAGATGTTAGATGAACATGCGAGCACGTGAATAACAACACAAATACGTTCTTTGTTTGATAACAATCAACTAAAATCTTTTTTATGTGCTACGCAAAGTCGTTTTGCACCACTGCTTTGCGATATATGCGGGTAACATTTATTTTGACCTTGAAACAATGTTGCTCTTTTCTAAATACATTTAGTGCAGCGAAATTGTGTCGGGTCCTCAACGTTCTATCACTCTTGACTCCTTTGGTAAGCCCATCTCGAAATACCAAACCTGCATAGTTGCAACTGCACGCAGAAGTGTTACAATAAAATTAGGTCTAGCTGTTTGTAAGAGCTATATTTTTTGTTGATCCTTGTAGATACCATAATTAGTTTTATGCGGCTAACCAGCAATTGTAGAAGAGAAAAAAAAAAACGCCAGACCTGCGCGGAAGGTGCAGCACAGTCGCTGCAAAAGCTAGAAGAGCGGCCTTTGATAGCCTTTACTAAACAATCGTTGGGTAACTGCTGCAAGCACACTTGCTGGGTGCCCACTACGGCATTAATAATAATAATATATTTGTGGGTAGTAGACTGGCATTTGCTATGTTATTCTACGTAGTTTTTCCGAGAAGAGTGGTATCCGCTAAGCACTTGCAAGGAATTTTGTGCCATGTTCATGCAGGGGCTGACTAAGATGAGGAATTATGCCTGCAGTGGGTATGCGCCACAGTTAATAGGTGATAAAGCGTTTGCAATAGTTAGAGCATTCGTTGGAGCATTGGATGACCCACTAGTTATGCTGTTCGCATTGTGTGACCCACAGTTGTTCTTTTGCTGTTCTAAAACGCTTTATTACTCATACTAACGCGATTACTTTACCGACATCAAGCCTGCCTAACGCAAGTTTCAGAACAATCCCCAAGCACCGGCGTGGCTCAGCGGCAAAATACTGGGCTCGCATGCACTGTACCTAAGTTAGAGCTCCACTGTGTCCTTAGTACACATATTTGTTTTCTTATATTTGTGCGACATTTCTTACGGACACTGGCAGCGGTGGTGGCAGCGGTTGTGGCGCTGACAACTACGGCGCCACGCGTGACCGGATTTTTTATTTTAATACAGCTTTCGCTGTTTAAAAAGTTCATAAAGAAATAATTACAAAATATGATGAAGGCGTACTGTGCCTACAAAACTTTACAACATTTAATGCGTACTGCGCCACTTCTTGGACTGTTCGACGCAGAAATTTCTGCCAGAGGCGAGCTTTCACAATCGACGTACTTGAACCCTTATTGAATTCAGAAGAACAGGTGTACGAAAGATGAAGCGTTGCCGAAGGCAACAATTTACTCTCTAAGGTATCCGTTCGGTAAATGTTCATGTAATCGTAAAATCACGTCTCGTTCATCATTGTTTAACTCGTAGAGAGCACCAGCTAAGATTACGAAAGGTGCTCAAGAAAGTTCCCAGGCGCACGTCTGCGAAGAAAAATGTTCGCTTGGCCGAGTTCAAAACATCAAGAGACGAGACGGTGTTTGGAAACGTGGGTTCAATACAACTATGTTACTAAGTCAAGCGGCAATCACCTGCGGGTTGATTCCTTAAGAATGAACGATTTCGACAGGAATGCAGCAAGGGCGGAAAATCTACACCGCACAATAAACAGGTGAACACTGCAATCAGAGCTGTATCCGCGTAAGTTCAATGCAAACAAAAGATATTGAAAAAACTGCACGGCAGCAATTGAACTTATTCACAATATTTTATTTAGCTAAAAGCAGGTTTCATTTTGTTTTCTTTAAGCGCGACATGGAGTAGTGAATTATTTATGGCAAATCAGAGCAGTTTCCCAACAGGTGGCACATTCGTAAAAGCTAACCGCTGGTTCTTGCAGGCCATGTAGCTCCTCAAAAGATAAGTTAGACAAGGCCAGCAAGAAGAATGGCTGCGACAAATTTAGATTCTGCTGTAGAGCAGTCCATAGTGTGGTGTTTAGATGGTGCGGAGTCTCCATCAGAAAGATCAAAGAAAGAACACTGTTGGGAAAGAGCGCAGATGTTCGCTGGAACAAATAATCGGACATTGCCGTGGGGCGAATGGACTGATAAAATAGCCGGACCATGGCAAGGTCCAATTAAGAAGCCGCGCTGGCACACTGAAGCCATAGAACACTGGAAAAACAATAAGGTACAAGGCAGCAACAGCTTCTGTGCTGGTTTTATTCGTCTGAAGACGTTCGGCGAGCTCATTCAGTCGACGCCGCTGTGAATGCCTGGGGCGTAAACATGTGATGAATCTATCTATTCGCTGTAGCAATATAGCACACACTTAAGCGACTGGCCGAGAAAGAAACTTGTGGGAAGTAGGAGAAATAGAGACATCTGTACTCTGACTTGAGGTGGGGCTGCTTTTGTAGATACACTGAGTATCCTCTCTTCGGTATGTGTTTATCCACACGTGGCGACATGGGCGACTTCTCAAAACAAAGAACGTGAACAGAACCGTGATACTGCGGTACTTTGCTGAGTTTCAGTGCCCTGAATGACTGCGAGGAGCACATGACTAGGTCGTATGGAATGCGTTCTCTGCGCCAATGGGAAGCTTCAGTGCAAACAGTGGTCATTGCATTGACAAGAATAAATGTACGCACGGGTAAATGAAGGTCTAATATATTTAAGCACTTAACCTTATATAACAGTAAAGTTTATGACATTGCTATAGTTCGTTCTTAGTCATTTTCAGTGGCTATCGACTTCAGCTAGCGTATCATGTTTGCCATGTCAGTAATGTTTTTTTGACTTTTTGTATGTTGTAGTGGAAATAGGAACAGAACCCGCATTGTGTATTTATTTATTTATTTGTTTGTTTATTTATCTCTTCATTTATTATTTACTTACGCACTCAATGCAATACCTCTAATTCTCATTGGCGTGGCAGAAGGAAGTGGCCTTTCAAACAGAGCAACATTAATTTTTCATCGGCTAAGTAAAACTAGCGTCAGCTGCGACGTATCACTACAAATGGAGCGTGAATTGGGAAGTGTTCTGTCGAGTCCCGTATTCGCGAAAATCTCGGAGAATATACATCCCGTTTTTGTTTAACACCACGCCTTGGTTCTGCGAATATTTACGTTCTCTATAAAATTTCTTGTGTTTTACTCTATATTTCGCGTCTCTTTATGTAGCAATGCTAGGCAGCTAAAGTTAATTTCAGAAAATTAAAGAAAATACATTTGTAGCTCTAACTGTGGCACTAAAAATGAGAACCTACCATCTACAGTCGTGGTTTGAGCCCAGACCTTTCGACAGGGAAGCGGTTGTTGTACTGCAGCCCAACAATGGTGTATCCACATGCAACACTGAAACGACGATACGTTGCAGACTACCGATCAGCACGCCGCAAGTGACTTGATCATGTTCGGGCTTCACTTTTCGACGTTCATTCTGAGCTATCCCCTGTTCTAGTACACTCTAGTTACACCTTATGTTGCTTTTCAAAAGTCATTGTAATATGCATAGTAAGCCCCGGATGTGCACAATACTCCACGTAGAAAAAACTTCTCGGTCTACCTCGTAACATCTGGCTCAATGACAAAAAAATGAGCGTAGACTATTTCACTGACTGCTTCGCGTGAAACAAATTGCACTGTAAATGGGACCTGCCAAATTTTTGTTTTGACCATCTTTTTAAATGTCTTTAAGTATAACAAACTAAGGTATTCTTGTACAAACACAGGCAGGCATCAAGACAAATATGGCGGCAAAGCGCTTGCACATAATGAATACGTGAGATACCGAAGACTACTCAACAAAAAAATAAAAAAATGGCAGCATATCCACGGAATGAAGGATGGGGAGTGGGGCAAAGCATTCGTCCGTCCATTCGTTCTCGCTTCCGTCCGTTCCTGCGTACGTCTGTGTAACCGTCCATGCGTCCATCCGCCCGTCCGTGCGTGCGTCTGTTCGTGCGTCCGTCCCTGCGTTCGTCCATGCATCCGTGCCTGCGTCCGTTCATGCGTCCATCCATGCATCTGTCTGTGTGTCCGTTCGTTCATCTATTCAGCACTCCAAGTACCACCATCTTGCATTTTTTCATCATATATTCTCCATATAGAAGCACCGCCATCCAGCGTACATTTCAAGGACTAAACGGGAGGTGGCACATGCACACTTTGTAACGGCTTTCACTTCGGGTTTACTTCCCACATTTAACCACCTCGAGTTCATGGTATATACTAGTTCACTGTATTCATGACTATCCCGCCCAACGCTCGCTAAACATTTCTAAAACCAAGGAGGTTACACCCAGCGAGTATAACAAAGCAACCCTTTCTTCTCAGATCGTGCTCAATGTACATGTCAATAGCTGCTAATGGGGATCGCAGCGTGTGCGTTACCTAAAGGCCGAATCCTCCTGACTCTCATTCCCATTAGCAGCCATTAACATGTGCATTGAGCACTATCTTTTATTGTTCAACAACGCACAGAAGAAATCTCTCACCGGAACCACCTTGGAGGTCAAAATCGTAAGGACCGCTATTTCGGGTCTGTGCCACTGGTGGTTACATACTACGAGAGACGCACAAGCCACGCCATAAGGAGCTTCGCCCCTGAAATGGCCCCGTATCCGCATGTTACACTGCAAATGTCGTCGTAAGACGATAGTCTTGTGTCTGAAGAGAGTGAGCAAAACGTTTATTTGATGTTCTGCGCTAGAAAATACGTAAATGGTATTCTGGAGGCGCTGCGTTAGAGTACCTCGAGCATGCAGTGGAAGCGAACGAGAACATCAAGTCACGTCACACGTGAGACATCAGCGCTACCTGGCTGGTATCCTGGAAAATGAAGCGCGTGGCGTGCGCGTGCGTCTCTGAGGTGATAAGGTGTAGAACGCAAGGTGACGGGTAGGTGCCACCACTGTGTCGTCTTAGCGAAGCGTTGGAAACACTTGCCTTTTCGTAGAAGCGTTGCATGGTCAGCGCAGCGTGATGAGCGCTATGGTCCTTAGAATTACTTATGTATGCCTTTTATAATAAAAAAATACACATATTCTTGACGTGTTGTTATGGTGCCTCAGATATGTGCAATAATTGCGTTTTAGTTGACAATCGCACAAGTATGATCGCTGAACCTTGAGCAATATTAGGGGGCGCTTTGGACGGAGTTGACCGTTTGGAGTATCGTTTGGCCACTTTGGTACCGTTTGGGGTACCGTTAAGGGCAGACAAACAGACCAATGTACAGACAGACAGGCCAAAATGTTTGCGTCGAACGTCCCCAAGAAAGACTATCGTCTTTCAAACCCGGGATATAATCAGGGCAATAAATATACCCACGGACTAACCTAAAGGTCACTAGTGTGCCTAGGTGACAACATATAATAATTACATAAACTGTGGAGAAAGCTACGTAGAATCACACTTCATCATACTCTGAGTGAGTATTCATCAAAAAGACCAAGCTACCTGGGATAGAAGATTTCAGTTGTCCTTCTTATGAAGTTGCCTAAACTGTGAAAATTTTCTGCCATTTTCTCAAGCACATAGCTCCAGGTTTTCTTGTGGTTTCAGTAATGCTACATCGGCTTCTTCGACTTCTTTAAACAAAAATTGCGAGTCGTGTAAACTTAAAAAAGGCTGCCACACCTCCAATTCTTGCAGTCAGCACTTTAACTCTTGCTACCGTGTTGCCTTTCGAAGTGTAGTTCGGCATCTCTGCAGAGGCTTCAACAAAGGTGTTTATGTCAGCAAAACCTGATCCCTACCAGAAGGGTAAACTGGTATATAAAAAAAATCTGAGTCTACAAATCTGCCTCTCGCGGAAATAAGCTCCCTTGGAGCTTCTAGTTTTTTACAAGTAGGCCTCTAAATAAGGACCTTCTACATTTTTTTTTCTGAAAATGTAAAACAATGCCTACGAGGAAGCCAGGAAGCAGGAAGCTGCAGGACGTTTCTCGTCATGCTCACAACGCTTATTTCTTCCCATAACGGAAGTGGTGAAACAGATGGTGGTCGTGCGACGACTTCATAGATTGCTGCTCATCGACCACAGAAGACGCTTGCTATGCAACGGCTCGAAAATTGTGCATTTAAAAACTGCCATGAATTTCCCTCTGGAATGGTAACGCGCATTCGCTCAAAGATAAGTTAGTTATTAACAAGTGATATATCACAGAGGAGAAAAATGTGAGTAGTATTTGCGCACATGAGTTTCATTATATGCTTGAAAATTTAATACTTCTGTCACACGAGCAATTTTGAGCACGATCAAAAATAATCCGCATTAGTCTCGATGTGCTGCTGCACGGTAACTTTAATCATGATCAGGGTCAACCGAAATCAATGCAGTCGAGATCTGCATATCAAGACTTTCCTTTGAGACCACGATTTTACTGAAGTCCGCACTGAGCTTGATCCGGAGTAGTTTGCAGCATGGGGCAGCGATTATTTAGTTGCCGTCAAAAGAAACAATCCGGATCGTCCGTGGTGGCGATGCCCGTGTGACACCAGTGTAAGTTAATGAATGTTATTGCGCCTCGCCTTGAAGAGGTCACTGAGGCTTGGAATCGAGCCTCCAACCTTGTTCTGTACAGTGGAATGCGTTTGCCTTTGCCGCTTTGGCTCTTTCGGTGGCATTTTTCGCAAAAAAAGATTTTCACATCCCGATAGGGACTCTAACCCTATAGTTACGAGTGACATGATAAGTGAAGTATCTTGTCTTAATATCTGCTTACGTGTACCAGAAATATACATGTTCCTTTGCTGAAGCCCGCCACAACAAAGAAATCGTAGTCAGTTGGTTCATGCCCAAAAGTATGCTCTCTAATGACAAGCTCACAGACTCCACTCACCTTTACCAACGAAGACGTTAGAATAGACGCGTACATTCTAACCGCGACCAAGAAAAACAAAAATTGCCAGAGTTGAAGATGTCCTTGGTGTTTCACTAGCTGCTTTAGAAATCCCTCCGGTAACTATACTTTCACGTTTCGCTGAAAGCCGTTGACAGAACCGGGTGGATGTGCTTCGTTGAGCAAAAAGAACCCTGTACATGCACGGGCAGTCTGTAATGCAAATATGGGCGGCTTTCTTCTGCGTTGAGCAACACCATCTTAGAAGCTTTCCTATGTCAAAAAGACGTGCTACCTGTCCTGCACAATATTGTCTACTGTCGCACTGGTTGGCGCATAGCTGGGTTGAAATTCTTAGGAGCAGAAGTAAGAATGCAAATAAAGAACAAATAGGAAACATGGACAAGCGCAGAGATGTATATTTGTGTGCTTGTCTATGTCTCTGCTTCGTTCTTTTTTTCCCCCTTCTTTGTTTTGCGCCAACAAATCCTGTTCCAGACTCATTCTGCGGAAATTCCGACACAAACGCACCATGCCTTTATTTTAGAGTACTCGAGAAGTACAGTTCACAGTGCTCTTCGAAGAAAGGCTCGCTTTGAAACGCATGACGGCCCTCTTCCACAAGCTACAGCAGAGGCTTTATAAGCCATTTCTGCTTGTTTTTTCAAGTGCTTGCGATGCATATTATGTACACTACATATTTCTTATTGGAAAGAGTATGACATTGGTGCTTTGGAATAAAGGAACAGCTGATATGAAATATTGTTTTTTTTCTCGCCGTACATGGCAGTTCACATACATCGCAGCTTTATATTGAAAGGTCACTGCCTCCACTTGAATAATGGCTTATTCATGTCTTTTTTTTTTGTACAAGAGCCAGCAACGTTTTTTTTTCGCATTGCATGTTTCACTTAAGAAAAAGCAGGGAATAATATCCACAGAAAGCAAAACAGATAGATGTGTAATTATAGCATTTTTCAGAGGAAGTGCAGCCCGTTTGGTGCTAGCCAGATATTTATAAATATTTTACCGAAGCAAGCTGATGTAGCCTATATTCAAAAGAAAGAAAATAGGGTGCGTACTAAGAAGCAGTAAGGTATACGTGTGCAAGCTTTTCACGTTTACATGAGTTTAGCCTAACATAGTTTCTATTCTATAATTAATCAATATTACTTACGTTTGGGTTGCGTGGTGTTCACAGTGTGATCACCTTTTATAACATATAGCCAGATAACAATAAATAGACAATCAACATTAACACAAATTGAGGTACTGCCCCTTAAATACAAGGTACTCTAAAATCGATCGAGGGTCCAAACAAGCTGTCATTAGTAATTTCACACAAGCTGCGACAGTCGTATCGAAATTTTACGAAAATAGTTCTGAAATGCCCGACAAGCAATACCTTGATGAGAGACTGATAGTTTATATTCATAAACGTGATTGAACATTTCTACTAAAGATAGGCATCTAGAAAAACACAGAAACAGAACGAGCACTGTCTATGACATAACTGTTTTCTTATAAAACAGGGGCACCTTTTCCACATTACGTAGGATGTGCAAATGTAGAAGTGTAATAAAAATAATCAGTGGAAATTAAAATTCTATATGCAAACAAAAAAACTTCGTTTTAAAACAAAGCAAGTGACGAAGCCTTTTCACATTTCTATTCTTCATTTTGAGTGAAAAAAAAGTTTCATACATTTCTTTCTGCGCTTGTATTTTTTAGTGCTACAGACTTTCTTCTTTCTCAAAGGTGGTATGCATGTGCTCTTCTTACATAGGCTCAGTAAACTATACACATTACACGCACTGAGTTCTTCACATACTGATGATATCTTGGTACCTACGTCCAAAAACTCATATGCAAAGGACTGTGTTTCTTCAAATGAAGTATAAATAGTTGGGCAGTGAACACTTTCTCTCGCCGGTGTTTCTTTAATTCTCGATGTCCTTGTCAAAACTATTATATATATATATATATATATATATATATATATATATATATATATATATATATATATATATATATATATATATATATATATATATATATTGCTACGATATTGAGGGGGCGCGTGGAAGAAGAGGAGAACGAGGTTGGCACGAGTGGTGATCGGCCAGATCCCTGGACTCTCACATTCATCATCTCCTGTAAATAAAGACATCTCACCGTAACAAGATTGGTGGAAGGTGCGGGGTAAGACGGAGCGATCCCAGGCGAACGCTCACGGAAGCGCTACCTCAAGAACTACGCCGAAGCCGCCGACTGGCTGGTCTACCACCGCTCTCTATAGATCCGATTGCTGACGGCGATACCACGCACTCTTCGTCTGGCGCTACGTGGCCCCGACACATAGTACCACGAAGCTTCTCTAGGAGGGTCGGAGAAGACGTCGACGAATGGCTGAAACACTTCAACCGTGTGAGTAAATACAATTGTTGGGATGCGGCCTCCCGGTTGTCCAACGTCGGATTGTTTCTTCAAGGGACGGCGTTGGTGTGGTTTGAAAACCACGAAGAAACACTAACGACCTGGGAAGCGTTTGAGAAAGAAATAGCGAGCTGCTTCGGGGATCCATTGATGAAGAAGAAGCACGCTGAGCAAACTTTGATGCAGCGTGCTCAAGTCCCCGGTGAAACATGCAGAACGTACATTGAAGAGATTCTAAAATTGTGCAAGTCTGTAGACCCACGCATGAAAGATGATGACAAGGTAGGGCATCTCCTCAAAGGGGTTGCTGAGGATGTGTACAATTTCCTCATCGGCAAGGACACCTTGGCGTCTGTAGCGGACGTAATACAACACTGCCGCACGTTTGAGACCCTGAAGGCTAGGCGCATCACTCCCAAATTTGGTAGACTTGCCAACGTCACCACCGTTGCAAGTGTCGACGTCCCTCCAACATCCTCCTGTGATCTTGCCTCAACGATCAGGCGAATCGTACGCGAAGAACTTGGACGACGTGATGCCGTCAACCCACCGAGAGCACCTGCTATCAACACCTCCCCACCATTCGACGCAATGTGTGCTGCCGTTGATGCCACGCTATATGATGTGCCCCAATCAAGAGCACCAGAGCCTCCAACCGACAGCTTACATCATCGCCGTGGTTTCCAGAATGCCTCTTGCCAACCACCTACAATGGTGTCTTCGTGGGACGATCATGGGCACATGGCGCCTCGTGGAAGGTTTGGCGACGTGCGTGAGGCCCCTCTGTGCTATAACTGCGGTTTCCGTGGACATGTGGCTCGATTCTGGGGTCAAAGGCTGTCTCCCCGAGCAGCGCTACTGCGAGGGATCATCAGCTTCTTCTCGACAAAACCGCTGGCGCGGTGGTATACGTTTAATGCGGGACGCGTACGTTGGGGACGGCTTCCAGCAAACGACCCACAGTGATACACATGTAGGACGCAATTTCCACCGGAATTTACGCAGCGACTCGCCTTCCTCCGTGCGAAGCTTGACGCCCCCCACAACACGCCGGTTCCGTTCCCCATCTCCTGGTCGACGCGTCACCTCCCCGCCTCCGGGGAATTAGGTGGTGCGGCCAATGGAGGTGAGGTCGCCGAACATTTGTCACTACATCCGCCTATGCCTCCATCTGTTTTTATGACGCAAAATAGGGTCCCCGCGCTTATTAATGGACTTCCTACGATGGCTTTGTTAGATACTAGAGCAGCTGTTTGAGTAATAAGTCTTAACTTCAAATTGCGGCTAGGACATAAAGTGATGTTTTGCTGGGACAGTTGTGCATCATTTCGTGCAGTGAGCGGGGAGACACTGTACCCGATTAGTGTGTGTGTTGTTAGTGTCACTTTGGGTGACAAGGTCTTCGAGGCTGAATTCGCTGTCCTGACCAGCTCCACCCATGAAATAATCTTGAGGATCGATTTACTACGCGAGTGCGGGGCTACTGTAGATTGCGGTGCTGGCGAGATTATGCTATCGGCATTCACTGACGATCCTAGGTGCTGTCAAGGATCTATCACAGTCATTGAGGATGTTGTCTTGCCGCCCAACTCGATTAAAACCGTACGCGTCGACGGCTCTGCCTCGGACGCCGAAAAGTTTGATGTTCTTGTGGAGCCCATTTCTCTCAATTGCGCCAAGAAAAATGTGCTCGTTCCACATTGTGTTCTGTCGATCAGTGATAGGCGATCGGCCTTATGGGTGTCGAACTATTCAAATGAACCTGTTATGCTACCCTGCGAAATGCGACTCGCCCTCTTCGAACAAAATGCGACCAGTTTTATTGCATCTTTAAGCGACGAGAGAGTAGATCCTATTCGTGCAACGTACCATACAGAATCCAGCTTTCGGAGTATGGTAAAGAAGTCGCTATCATCAGAAAAACGTCAAGCTTTGGCCGAAGTCCTTGCAAAGCACGCTACTATATTTGACTTTGCGCAGAAAGAAGAGCAAATAAGTGTACCCAAGTCGCGTACTCGCCATGGGATCGACACATGATCCGCTCACCCTATCCGGCAGAAACCATACCGTGTCTCATCTGCGGAGCGCAAGGTCATTACTTAACAGGTAGAAGAGATGTTAAAGAAAAGTGTCATCCAAGAGTCGTGTAGCCCTTGGGCTGCCCCTGTGATTCTTGTTCGAAAGAAGGATAGTACATGGCGATTTTGCGTGGATTACAGACGGCTCAACTCTGTTACTAAAAAGGATGCCTACCCGCTTCCCAGGATTGATGATGTCATCGATTGTTTACATTCGGCATCGTACTTCTCCTCCGTGGATTTGAGATCTGGTTATTGGCAAATCCTCATGCACCCAAATGACAAAGAGAAAGCGGCCTTGATAACCCCAGCTGGTCTATTTGAATTCAATTTAATGCCGTTTGGCCTATGCAATGCTCCAGGCACGTTTGAGCGCTTCATGGACTCTGTGTTACATGGACTAAAGTGGGAAGTTTGTCTTTGCTACCTGGATGACATTACAATTTTTGGCAGTACATTCGATGAACACAACCATCGTCTAGACATTGTTCTCACCTGCCTTGAGAGAGCTAAGCTCACCCTGAACTCTAAGAAGTGTCACTTTGGCAGCCGTGAGACTCTCGTTCTCGGTCACCTGGTGGACAAGCATGGCGTTCGACCTGACCCCCAGAAAGTCGCTGCAGTGAGCAGCTTCAAACAACCTCAGTCGGTACGAGAGTAGCGAAGCTTTTTGGGCCTATGCTCGTGATTCCGTCGCTTCGTGCGCAGGTTCAACGACATAGCTTACCCTTTGACGTCCCTACTCAACAAGAACGCACGTTTTCGGTGGTCAGCGGAATGCGAGTTGACTTTTTCGCAACTCAAGTTTGTTCTGACGTCAAAGCCCGTACTTCGCCACTATGACCCATCTGCTGCCACAGAAGTTCATACCGACGCCAGTGGTGTAGGTATTGGCGCGGTCTTGGTCCAATGCCATGGAGCTGCTGAACACGTCGTTGCCTATGCCAGTCGCTGTTTAAGTAAACCGGAGCGAAACTATACCGTCACAGAGCAGGAATGTCTCGCGGTCATATTCCCCATGCACAAGTTTCGCCCTTATATCTATGGACGCCGATTCTCGATTGTCACGGACCACCATTCTTTATGTTGGCTCACTGGACTACGGAACCCATCTGGTCGTCTTGCTCGTTGGGCGTTACAATTGCAAGAACACGACTTTAAAGTCTGTTACAAGAGCGGTCGTCGTCATGCCGACGCCGATTGCCTTTCACGACTTCCCCTTCCGACAACCGAGTGTGACGCTGACAACTTTGATGAATATTTGGCTGTAGCGGATACTCCGTTTCCTGACCTAACAACTTTTCGAGCAGAGCAACGCAATGACAACAGCCTCGCTTCTTTTTTTATTTCCGGAACGAATGGTCAACGTGGTTTCGTCGTAAAGCATGGCGTTCTTTACAAAAAGAATTATTCCGGCGTAGGCCCTCGCCGACTTCTAGTTGTGCCTACAAGTCTACGACAACACGTACTTCGAGCAATGCACGACGACCCAACATCTGGCCATATGGGTTTTTCTAAGACATTTTATCGCACGCAAGAACGCTTCTTCTGGCCGAAGATGCGTCAAAGTGTGACTGCTTACGTTGCGAGCTGTGAGCAATGTCAACGCCACAAGCGTCCTACAACTCCGCCAGCCGGACTACTTCATCCCATAGCAACCCCAAGTTGACCATTTGACATCGTAGGTGTCGACCTGCTCGGCCCTTTTCCGCGATCAACGAACGGCAGCCAATGAATTACTGTGGGCGTTGACCACCTCACACGTTACGCCGAAACTGTGGTGATTCCTGCGGCAACGTCCACTCAAGTTTCACAGTTCATGCTGTCACACGTTATATTACGCCTTGAATCCCCCCATGTCAACATCAGTGATCGCGGCGGCAATTTGTTGCCGATGTAGTTGAAGACCTCCTTCGTCTTGCTTCGTGCCATTTTCGTCACACTACCCCGTATCACCCGCAAGCTAATGGTTTGACGGAACGAACTAATAGGACTCTCGTCAACATGATTTCCATGTATGTTGATTCTGGACACAAAACATGGGACACGATTTTTCCATTTATTACTTTCGCCTACAACACAGCACAGCACGAAACAACGAGATACAGTCCATTTTATCAGCTCTACGCACGCCAACCGCGCACAGCTCTTGACACTATTCTTCCTTTTTCCGAGACTGATCAACCTACTTTCGCCGAAACCATTTGCCGCGCAGAAGAGGCCCGGTGCATCGCCTGTCTTCGAACTTTCGTCTCACAGAAACGCTCCAAGAACCGTTACGACAGAAGTCACCGGCACGTAATGTTTAAGAAAGGGGATTTGGTGTGGCTTTGGATGCCGCTTCGCAAGCGCGGCCTCTGCCAAAAGTTTCTGGCCAACTACACCGGTCCGTGTGTTGTCCTGGAACATCTCAGCGATGTCACGTACGTGATATCTAAGCTGTTGTCAACTGGCCGCCGCTCAAGCATGACCAACGTCGTTCATGTTGCCCGTCTAAAACGCTATCATCATCGCAACGAAGCCTAACTCGCCCGGTGGGCATCGTCTGCAAAGGGGGAACTACTATGACACTGAGGGGGCGCGTGGAAGAAGAGGAGAACGAGATTGGCCCCAGCGGTGATCGGCCAGATTCCTGGACTCTCGCATTTATCATCTCCTGTAAATATCACTCCTGTAATATACTCCTGTGTATATATGTGTATATCTGTGTATATTTCCTGTGTATATCTGTGTATATCACTCCTGTGTAAATCTCCTGTAAATATCAAGGCATCTCACCGTAACAAGATATATATCTATATATATCTATATATATTGTTATGAATTTGCTCTGTCGTGATGGTAGCGGTGGCGAAGACCGGCGAGCCGTCGAGCGGACTTCGATGAAGCCTTAGCCCGAAGGCGAAACAGGGCAATTCGTTTAGAAAACAGCAACAAAAGGATCGTTTACTGTAGCAGGTTGTCGTTTGACAGAGCCGGCCAGCACGACAACGTCGGCTGGGGCAAAATATCTCTTAATATGGGGCCGGCTCGGCCTTAAATAGCGTTTTCGGTCCATTCTCTCAGACCAGTTCTCGGGCTCGGAGAGGGAGACGTAGCCATACCCGGAACTGCAAGGTGGTTCGGCGGAGGAAAGGACGTTATCCCCGGAACTGCACGGAAGGCGGCGCTGGGAGGGGGGAAACAGCTCGTCGGAACAGGGCTCGATCTAGTGAGACGTGCTCCCGAACGAGGAACATGTCTGTGGCACAACAGAATATATATATATATATATATATATATATATATATATATATATATATATATATATATATATATATATATATATATATATATATATATATATATATATATATTTATTATTACTATGTTACTACACATATATGTATATATACTACAATAAATATACTGCAGTGGAGAATACGCAAGGCAATGAATGACCAGTGTGACCATCTCTGAGCGCGAACTGCGAGCGTGTGCACGATCTGTAGACGCTGGACTGCTCGAACATTTGTGTCCATACCGGCTGTCTGCCTACTACCTGGAGTCGCTATTAAACTCCCTTGCAAAGTGGTTGAGGTGCTGGGTAGTAGGCACGATGACCAGTTGAGATTTGGCCGTGCTTTGCTGGGTGGCGCCTTGCTGGGTCGTCTGATCAGGAATTGCTGATGCAGTGGGCAGCTTCCGGCTTCGCGTACCCAGCCCACTTATCTATCTATCTATCTATCTATCTATCTATCTATCTATCTATCTATCTATCTATCTATCTATCTATCTATCTATCTATCTATCTATCTATCTATCTATCTATCTATCTGTCTGTCTGTCTGTCTGTCTGTCTGTCTGTCTGTCTGTCTGTCTGTCTGTCTGTCTGTCTGTCTGTCTGTCTTTCTGTCTGTCTATCTATCTATCTATCTATCTATCTATCTATCTATCTATCTATCTATCTATCTATCTATCTATATATATATATATATATATATATATATATATATATATATATATATATATATATATATATATATATATATATATTGTCACGCAGTTTATTTAAGTACAGACCTACTGGAAGGCCGAGGAACGCCAACATGCCAAAAATACAAAACAAACGCAAGCTCGTGTCGCGCGCGTGCACCAACGCTGTAGCTTGCCGTTTCATGCTGCTTCGTCGTCGTTCGCATAGTTCCCTACATTGGCCCCCGGTGAATAGCGAAGCCAACCTGGTGACTTAAGGCGTAATCACTATAGCGGGGTCGTAATATGGCTTCAGGCGACTCACATGCACAATTTCTCGGCCACGACGGTGTAAGTCATGAGACTGTGTCAAAGGCTCAATCTCATAATTGACTGGTGACGTACGGGCGAGAATGCGGTTGGGCCCGTGGTATCGTGCCAGTAATTTCGACGAAAGGCCAGGAGTGCTCGGTCGAATCCAGAGCCAAACGAGAGCACCAGTCGCGAAAGTAGAGAGATGTCGGTCGGTGTCATGCCGTAGCTTCTGGTGGCCTTGGTCCTCGGTTGTCAGTGAACGGGCCAATCGTCTGCAATCTTCTGCGTACCTGGCAACATGAGAAATTGCAGTGTACTCAGAAGAGTCGGGCGTGTATGGGAGGATAGTGTCCAGCGTGCACGATGGTTCGCGTCCGTACAACGGAAAGGAAGGGGAGAACCCTGTTGTCGCGTGCGTAGCGGTGTTATACGCATACGTGACCAATGGAAGGACAGTGTCCCAATTGGTCTGGTCTGAAGCTGTGTACATCGTCAACATATCGCCGAGAGTGCGATTAAATCGTTCTGTCAGGCCATTCGTCTGCGGGTGATATGCTGTCGTCATGCGATGAACCATGTTGCACTGAGCGAGCAACGCTTGAATGGCGTCAGACAAGAAAACACGCCCCCGGTCGCTCAAAAGTTCGCGGGAAGCACCATGGCGAACAACAAAGTTGCGCAGGATGAAAAACGCAACTTCCCTCGCGGTTGCTGCGGGTAGTGCTGCCGTCTCCGCGTAACGCGTGAGGTGGTGCACGCCGACAAATATCCACCTATTTCCAGAAGACGACGTGGGAAGTGGTCCGTATTAGTCGATACCGACGAGGTCAAACGGACGCGCTGGACAAGGCAGAGGCTGAAGTGTACCGGCAGGGCGTTGACGTGGAACTTTACGTCGCTGGCATGCAGTACAAGCACGTACGTACTTGCGGACAAATGTGTACATGCCGCGCCAGTAGTACCGCTGACGTAAACGGTTGTACGTTTTGAGAGCGCCAGCGTGAGCGCTTTGCGGGTCGTTGTGGAAAGCAGTACAGATTTCCGAGCGCATGTGGTTGGGTATCACTAACAGCCACTTCCGACATTGAGACGTGTAATTCCGCCGATAGAGTAGGTCGTCTCGAATAGCGAAATGTGTGGCTTGACGACGGATAGTTCTTGAGACAAAATTAGCTAACGGATCAGTCAGAAAGGCGAGGAGTTGGGAAATCCACACATCTTTGCGTTGTTCCGATGCCATGTCTGTGAAGTCGATTGGTGTTATGACAGCTGAAGAAGGTGACGAGGGGGTTGGGTCAGCCGGTAGCGGCGAGCGGGATAGTGCATCAGCGTCGGAGTGCTTGCGGCCGGATCGGTATACAACACGAATGTCGTATTCCTGTAGGCGAAGCGCCCAACGACCAAGGTGCCCCGACGGGTCTTTGAGCGATGATAGCCAGCATAGAGCGTGGTGGTCCGTGACGACTTCGAAAGGGCGGCCATAAAGGTATGGGCGGAACTTCGTCAAAGCCCAGACAATTGCGAGGCACTCTTTTTACGTGACGGAATAATTACACTCGGCTTTCTTGAGGGTTCGACTCACGTAAGCGACAACGTATTCTTGGTACCCTGGTTTTCGTTGAGCCAATACAGCACCAAGACCGACACCACTGGCGTCGGTGTGGACCTCCGTAGGCGCATCAGGGTCAGAATTACGTAGTATTGGAGGTGATAGTAATACCCACCGAAGCGCGGTGAAGGATTCGTCACACTCTTTTGACCAAGCAGAAATGCCTTTGGAAGTTGTCAACAGGTTGGTAAGAGGCGCGATGATGGAAGAGAAGTTGCGCACAAATCGACGAAAGTATGAGCACAGGCCGATAAAACTTTGAAGCGTCTTGATGAAATTGAGCTTCGGATAGTCGGCCACGGCACGGAGTTTCGCCGGATCCGGGAGAACACCCTCTTTGCAGACGACGTGACCCAGTATAGTGAGCTGACGTGCGGCAAAATGGCACTTCTTGATGTTAAGTTGAAGGCCGGCAGAGGTGAGACACGTGAGAATAGCACGAAGACGAACAAGGTGAGTTGAAAAGTCGCGAGAAAAAACGACGATGTCGTCTAGGTAGCAAAGGCACGTGTTCCACTTGTAGCCGCGAAGGATGGTGTCCATCATCCGTTCGAAGGTAGCTGGGGCGTTGCAGAGTCCAAGCGGCATGACGTTAAACTCATACAGCCCATCAGGTGTTACAAATGCAGTCTTCAATCGGTCAGGATCAGCCATTGGAACTTGCCAATATCCTGAGCGTAAATCTAAAAAGGAGAAATATTCTGCCCCTTGCAAGCGATCGGGAGCGTCGTCGATGCGTGGCAACGGGTACACATCCTTCCGAGTTATCTTATTGAGCCGGCGGTAGTCGACACAGAATCAGATAGACCCATTCTTTTTGCGCACAAGTACAACAGGGGACGACCAAGGGCTCTGCGATGGCTGGATGACACCACGCTAGAGCATATCGTCGACTTGTTCGTTGATAATACGGCGCTCTTCCGCTGAAACTCGATATGGTCGTTGGCGTAAGGGAGCATGACTACCGGTGTCAATGTGGTGCGTGATGTTCGCTGTGCGACCCAAAGATGGTTGAGCGCAACCGAAGGCAGAACGGAACTCTCGAAGAAGGGACAAGAGTTCCCTTCTTTGTGTCGGCGATAGCTCAGCGGCAACACAGGGCTGGAATGAGTCTGGCGCGGGCAGTGTGGCCACAGGTGGCGTCATAGCATTGAGCTGGAGGTGAGGTGCGTGTTCGGCGAACTCTAGAGGGTGCAAGAGGTCAACGTCTTGTATGTTACCCAAACATTCTCCGCGAAGTAAGGTAACTGGCGACGATAGCGATTTCGCGACGAGCATGGCGGTAGCACCGGATTCCATGGTGAGTACAGCAAAGGGCAGGTGTAGGCTACGGCGGCGGGTAAATACGTCAGATGGGGTGAACAAAACAGTTCCGCTAGGAGGAGCCGTACAGGTCAGGGCTACAAGGGTGGATGTTCTCGGTGCTATTTTCGTGTCTGCAACAACAAGTTTGTAAGGTTTAGGAAGAGAATCCACCAAACAAGAGGTTGGCAGCGGTGTAAGGGCAACTTCTGCACGGGAGCAATCTATATTGGCCCGATGACGCGAAAGAAAGTCCCATCCAAGAATGACTTCGTGGGAGCATGATGCCAGCACAAAAAATTCAATGGCGTAAAGTTCACCTTGGATAATGACACGTGCAGTGCACACAGCTGTAGGTTCTATGCACTGCGAGTTGGCCGTGTGGAGCATCAGGCCCAGAAAGAGGCATCGTCACCTTTTTCAACTTGCGGCATAAGGTCTCACAGATTATGGAAATGGCGGCTCCTGTGTCGATTAGCGCTTGTGCGGCGGTCCCCTCAACATTGACGTCAATATCGTTTTGCAACGAGAAAGATGGAGGTCTTAAGCAGTTCGAATTGTAATGCAGCTGTTGCCTCCGGAGCGGCAGCGATCAGTTTCCCTCTTCCGTAGCAGGTCGGCGACGCATAGGTGACAGGGAGCGTCGTCGGGGCGATGGTGACCGATGGTTTGCGTAGGGTCGAGGACCGTCAGTGGTGTACCTTGATGGCGTCCTAGACGACGACGCCATTGGCCTGCCCACGGTGTCGACAGGAGGGGGATCTCGGCGACAGTGGCGGGCGACGTGTCCAGTGATACCACAGGTGAAACAGATGGGCCTATTATCCGGCGTCCTCCAAGCGTCTGAGCGACGGTAAAATGGAGCTGAAGATCTCGCGTAGGGATACGGCGCAGCAATTGGGGTTGTAGGCACGACATAGGGTGGCGGGGCAGGTTGAGCATATGGCATACGCTGTTGCGCAGGGCGAGCAGCGACGGCGGCGTACGTGAGAGGCGTAGTGACTCGTGGTTTCTGATGCACCGGCGGAAGGGCTTCAGCCACTTGGGTCCGAATGACGTGTTGGAGGTCCGGTGCCAAAGCTTGCGTGGGCTCATGTGTCAGTGGCAGCAGTGACAGCTGGCGCGCTACCTCTTCGCGGACGAAGTCCTTGATTGTCAAAAGCAGCGGCTGCTGATCGGTAGGATGGGCAGCTAGGTGCAAGCTTGCGAGCGTGTCTGGCGTCGTGAGGGCTTGACGAGCAATTGCGCGCTGCCTACGCAATTCATCGAAACTTTGACAGAGGGAAACGAGGACAGCAATTGTGGGAGGATTTCTCGCGAGCAACATCTGAAAGGCGCCGTCGTCAATGCCTTTCAATATGTGCCGGAAATTTTTTCTTCCTCAGGCATGGTAGAGTTGATGCGGTTGCATAGATGCAACACATCTTTAATGTAGCCTGTGTAGGTCTCACCTGGTTGCTGCACACGGTGACGTAAACGGTGCTCGGCTTGAAGCTTGCGTGCCGCAGGTCGTTCAAAGACGTCCGTAATAGCCATCTTGAATGCAGACCACGTAGTAATGTCAGCTTCGTGGTTATTAAACCACAGTTGCGCGGTGTCCGCAAGGTAGAATGTGACGTAGCCCAGCTTACTTGCGTCGTCCCATTTGTTACTTGCGCCGACTTTGTCGTACCTCGCCAACCAATCTTCGACGTCCGACTCAGTGGAGCCCGTGAAGATAGGAGGGTCTCGTTGAGGATACACGGCGCCGCAAGTGACGTGGACGGTCGAAGGTCCCACCTGGAGAGGCGTCTCGGTGGCCATGTTCGTGTCACGTAAAGGGGGAAGCGTACGGGAGTGAAGTTCCAGGTTTGTACGGGAGTCCACGCACCTCCACCAGATGTCACGCAGTTTATTTAAGTACAGACCTACTGGAAGGCCGAGGAACGCCAGAAGAGCGAGGAACGCCAACAGGCCAAAAATACAAAACAAATGCAAGCTCGGGTCGCGCGCGTGCACCAACGCTGTGGCTTGCTGTTTCATGCTGCTTCGTCGTCGTTCGCATAGTTCCCTACAATATATATATATATATATATATATATATATATATATATATATATATATATATATATATACATATATATATATATATATATATATATATATATATATATATATATATATATATATATATAAGGGAAAGAGGTGTTTACCTAAGGGCTCGTTTTTCCGTGTTTTGACACCATATGAATGAGATCTAACAGACAATAATGACAAAGAATGTATAGGGGAAGTTATTGGAACAAATGTAATGTAAATAAGAAGAAAGAAAAGTGGGTATATATATATATATATATATATATATATATATATATATATATATATATATATATAAATTTTATGGTTTATTTGAATAGGCTACGTGCTCTCAACCATAACGTGAGCTCCATACGAAGAACTATTAGTGGGTGCGGCCACATACTACTTTGTGGAGCGCGAGAGTTATAAAAACTTGACAGGCGTGTCGATGTGATGGCGGTTTGAGGCCTAATTTATGAAATAGACGGCGGGGACCAGAAGGCTGAAGTGTGTTCCCCGTGTGCGTGGTGCCTTTTGGCTTCTAATTCGCAGTGATAGTTTCCCACGGCCCCTGCCAGTGGTGTTGGGTGAAGCAGGACACAAAACCTGACGGCCGCAAGCACAGGCCCACTTTTATTGTTCTCTCGGCATCACGAAGGCAGTTTGTCTCAGTTTGCCGATATAAAGGTATTGTGTTTGCTTCTTTTTTGTTTCTTCTTTTTCGAGTAATCCTGCGGCTCAGACGTTTGACGGACGTCAGCCGATGCAGTAAATCAGTGACTCTTGAAAAACCAAAAAATTCTGAGCAATGATCCACTTGTAACCTGACGTTTTTCATCAATAGTCCTGATGTGTTCCACGTAGTAACACCGTGCCTTCTTATCTTAGCTTGATAGTCTTTACTCTACATCTATTAAATATCTGAATGCATGATTGGTGCATAGTGGGAACCTGCGTGATAACTTTTGTGGGGTGAAGACCAAACATTTTTCTACACTCCTGCATGTAGTTCACTAACGCTTACATTAGGATACTGCTTAGCTTATAAAAAAACAGCTGAACACCCGTTTACTTTTCATGTTCAGGGATGTCTTAATATTCACACGAACACTGCATCTTTATTTTAGCCGACGACAAAATTGATGAAAATATTATATTGAATGTTTTTGTTATATAAAGAAAGCTTCATGAGTAAGACGTTTTTTTGCATTTATATTTTTTGTGGCGTTGGGGTGAGCACCTGTTGATGATAGCCCACTTTGCTGCTTCCGTAAACAGTCATGGCGTTTCGCAGGCGCGCATCAAAACTTGCAAGCCACCATGGTCGAGGGTTCCTGATTTGTATTGAATTCATCGAGTAGGAAAAAAAGAAGACAGCTGGGTATTGCGAAATGTTGTGCTGTCTGCGTACAGCCGTGAAAACGGTGAGAAGTGGCCGTCGCCAGCAATTCCACTTGCTTGAATCCAAAAGTGATTTAAATAATTCATTTATAGGCTTCCGTATGCATACGCTGCCGAGATTTCTGGTTGTTTTCAGTCACTGATGCAATCACGTTGAAGACCCTTTGAATATGGAACACGTACCGGATGCATCAGTGTTTATTTAGGGCTAAAGACTTAGATGCCTCACAGAACTTTATGTGGCCGCCGGGGTGAACGTGAGCACGAGTGCGACAAAAACTTACCACCATGTGATGACTGGTGCATATGGCACCATAGTGACGTAAAGTGTCACCAAAATACTCGTTGAATAGGTGGTAAATTCAAATATAAACAGTTATACATGCTAATATAAACAGGTAATCATAATTCAATAAGGGTTTATTTCGTTTTATGCGCTCGTATTTCTCGTTTTCGAATAAGTGGTCACAGTGTTTTTAAGTTAAAGAGACAGAGTTTCCGCAATATCCTCATTCAAAGGCAACACCGAGGCGTAGCATACTGAAGCCCGGAATGAGAATAACATAGCGCAGAACTGAAAAGTAGAGATACACAAAACTTTATTACGGCTTACAGAGGTATTCTAACACACATATTTAGCTCAGAGAACGCAAGAGAACCCAATTTATCACTGACATAGCTGATGGCCTAGTAGAGGCGTTGCACCTTAAGTCACTGGAATTTTTTTCTCTTTAGAAAATCTTGGGTCTTTAGTCACATCTGTTCATGCTGCAACCATGACGCTTTGACACTGGCCATCAGCAGCTGTGTAGTATTCGCAGCCGGAGGACTTCACTGTCGTTAAGAGAGAGATCACACGCTGGAGCGAGTGACATCACATCGTCCATATCACTTTCCAAACGAATACAGAGCCCGCATTGCGAGTGGGTACTTTGTTGTCTTCGCTGTCGAAGAAACAAAATTACACGCCGGCTCGAGCACGTGACCCAGAGCCTGTGGCGGATGCCTTAGGTACTGTGTGACGCTCACTGGGGAACAAGGCTCGACCCTTAGAATATCTCTCTCTAAAATCAAGGTAGCTTAGCACAAGCGGTGCTCAGCCAGAAGAATGCCCAACTGGGCAGCCTTCCTTTTTAAGACCGGATCACCCAAGAGTGCCGGCATGAGGGCGTGTCCTGTAATCGCCCGGTCCATCAGTATACGGGCACGCAACAATTATTTCGGTAAGCTGCACTTCTCAACATAGGTTCAGAGTATGCATATAACGAGTTCAATATTCGTTGTCGCTGCCTAAAACATTATGATTGCCTCAGCAGTAACCTAGCAATCTACGACAAAATTTATCAAGACGCCAAAGTTTTTTATCTGAAAGCAGAGACAAAAATGTTCATCCTTAAGGCAATGTTACATATTTGAAACTTGACTTTCTGAAAGTTGTGGTACTTTACTCGCCATCAATCTACTAGAAATGAAGAAGGCAACACGTAACCCAACAAATAGCAGACGACGTTAGTGGAACTGAAACATCCTTCCCTACATGACGTAGGGAAATGATTCCAGGCATTTAAGGAAGTAGAAAAAGCACCCTAGTCAGTACGTACCAACTAACTCAACACGTATTTCTAAGCACCTTAAGCTGCACGCTGACTGTTTTACGACGACGTCATTAGAGCTGAAACATCCTCCCCTACATGACGTAGGGAACTGATACAGGCATTTAGGGAAAAAGAAAAAGCACCCTAGTCCGTACGTACCAAGTAACTCATATCTGTTATACTACGATGGAGGCGAAAATGTTGTAGGCCCGTGTGCTCAAATTTGGGTGCACGTTAAAAAACGCCTGGTGGTCTGAATTTCCGGAGCCCTCCACTACGCCATCTTTCATAAATATATGGTGGTTTTGGGACAATAAACCTCACATATCAATTAATAAGATTTGTTATTCTAAGCACCATAAGCTGCACGCTCATGCTGTTTTATGACGACATCATTGGAGCTGAAACATCGATCTCTACATGACGTAGACAACTGATGCCAGGCCTTTAGGGAAGGAGAAAAAGCACCCTAGTCGTTACGCAACAAGTAATTCAGATCTGTTATTCGAAGCACCTTAAGCTGCACGCTGACGCTATTTTACGAAGACGTCATTGCATCTGAAGTATCCTTCCTTACATGACGTAGGGAAGTGATGTCAGGCTTTGAGGGAATAAGAAAAAGCACCGTAGTGGGTAAGCACAAAGTAACTCAGGTCTGTTATTCTAAGCCACTTAAGTTATACGCTGATGGTGTTTTGCGACGACTTCATAGGAGTTGAAACATTCTTCCCTACATGACGTAGTGAACTGATGCCAGGTAGGTAGAGAAGAAAAAAGCACCCTTGTCGGCACGTACCAACAAGATTAGCTCCCTGTTATTATAAGGCTCTTAGGCTGCTCTCAGTTTCACGCACGGTTCGAGGCTTGGTACCACCTTGTGCCTCATCAATGAAATCTCCCTCAAAACAATGTGACGAGTTACCTCGGTCAGACCCTTCTTTGTTGATCTCTCATTAGCCCAATAGCTGCCATTTTCCTGTGGGAAACACTGCTCAACAGTGCATGTTTCACCGCTGAACAAGATTGCCGTGAATGAAGCTGAAACTTTTTTTCCTACATATTTCACCCCTCCCCAATTCCTTTCACACATCCTCTCTTTTTTATATCACTCTCTTCCTTCATGTTTCCGTTTTTGTGTTCTATTTCTATTCTTTCTTGTTCTATCTTTCTTATTCTTTTACCTTTCTCTCATTCTTGTGTCTACACTTCTCGCTTCCTCATCCTATCTTTCACTCTCTTTCTAGCTTTGATTCTCCTTCTTCCTGTTTTCGTATACCTCTCTGACTTCCTTTCTCCTTTTCTATATTTCTTTGTTGTCCAGTTCTTTCTCTGGCTTTATTTCCTTTCTTTCCTTCTCATCATATTAGTTTTCCCGAACACCATACTCATCGCATTCTACAACTAGCAAATGCTCATGTTTTTTCGCATGGGAGCAAATTAGAAGACGAAGGGACGAGGATAGTGCGCGCCACTTTATGACGGTGATGATTGTTATTCGTGACTAACGCTTTTTCACAGTTGAGCTCAGCTGCTGAAAACACGCCACATTTGGGCGTAGAAATATTATTTAATGAAAACTATTGCGCAGCATTGATTATAACTGTTTCTTTTATTTGCTCTGGCATTTGGAGACAATACTATTTCATTGCGTATTCGTGACGTACTTGCCGAGACGAGTTATCTCGGAGTGTCCTTTGTTTTATTTCTTTATAAATGTGTCGTCACAAAAATGGTCATCAGGTGTCCTAAAAACACCGCACAAGAGCGCTATTGTAAAAAAAAAAAACTTGGCAGCATATCCATGGAGTGAATGATTGAGAGTGCGGCGAAGCATTCGTCCGTCCATTCGTTCTTGCTTCCGTCCATCCATGCGTCCGTCTGTGTGACCGTCCATGCGTCCATCCACCCGTCCGTGCGTGCGTCTGTTCGTGCGTCCGTCCCTGCGTTCGTCCATGCATCGGCCCCTGTGTCCGTTCATGCGTCCATCCATGCATCTGTCTGTGCGTTCGTTCGTCCATCTATTCAACACTCCAAGTACCACCATCTCGCATCTTTTCATCATATATTCCCCATATAGAAGCACCGCTATCCAGCGGACATTCCAAGGGCTAAACGAAAGGTGGCACACGTACACTTTCTTACGGCTTGTGCTTCGGCTCTACTTCCCACCTTTAACCACCTCAAGTTCATGGTATATACTAGTTCACTGTATTCAAGGTACTACGGCCCAACGCTCGCTAAACCTTTTTAAAACTGAGGAGGTTATGTCCAGCGAGTATAACGTAGCAACCTTTTCCTGTCAGATAGTGCTCAGTGTACATGCCAATGGCTGCTAATGGGAAATGAGAGACAGGACAATCAGGCTTTTACTTTCTTACGACATGCGCTTCGTTTCTACTTTCCACCTTTAACCACCTCGAGTTCATTTATGGTATATCCTAGTTCATTGTATTCATGGCAGTGCGGCTCAACGCTCGCTAAACCTTTCCAAAACTAATGAGGTTACACCCTACGAGTATAACGTAGCAACCCTTTCTTGTCAAGTAGTGCTCAATGTTCATGCCAATGGCTGCCAATAGAGATCGCAGCGTGCGCGTTAACTAAAAGCCGAATGATCCCGTCTCTCATTCCCCATTAGCAGCCATTGGCATGCACATTGAGCACTATTTTTTATTGTTCAACAACGCACCGAAGAAATGTTTCAGCGGCATTACCTTGGAGGTCAAAATGTTATACTTGTTACACACTGCAACAGCTACGAGGGACGAACGGGTGCTGCTCCAAGAAGCTTCGCCCTCAAAACGGTTCTGAAGAATGATTCGAATAAACTGTAAACGCTCCAGAGCACTGTACTATGGCAGAGTTATAGGCTGTCCCAGGACAACGTAGAGTTCTGGACTGTCAACTGAGTCGAATAGTTAGTAGCACATCCTAGCTCTGCTGTTGATAAAAAGCCTTCATAAATTCTTTGGTTTAAAAAACCAAAGCTTTTTCTTTGTACTGATCGACATTATGATCCAAGTGGACATGATTTTGTGAGAAAATGAGGGACATATCCGGCTTCCTACTCTTTAAGCTAGAATATATAAAAAACCCAAGCTGAGATCATGCCTATGCTATAGATTTATAATGATTTCTCGGAATGCATACCTCCTGGAAATAAATTTTGTACTACTGGTGTGGTAACGGGACGATCAGCTCACTTATTTTTGTCACATAACTCTTAACTGTCGAAGGAAAGACGGTAGTACCCTCCAGCTCACCCCAAGCTAAATCAGGCCCAGTCCATTTAATGGCAACACCTACAAACACGCACACATAAGAACCCAGTCATCATGCACCGCATATATTCCAAAGCCTATACCACTAATCTATACCAGTACTGTAAAATTAGAGCCACTCTTGACTATATTCTATAGGCATGTCCAGTATTAGCAGTTCTGGGGTCACGGCCTTTATTAAAGGCCTCCGGGCGCGTTGACGGACTGCGCTGCTCAGTTGAGGCCTGGAAAAGCAAATCTGGGCGACACAGCCAGCCAAAAAAGCTGCCGGGATACACAATCTCTCTGCTAGCTTCTAAGTGGGTGCCCGGCAAAGCAATCTGCCAGAAATTAATAAACTTTACCTCTTTTTTCCTCAATGTCAAGCCTGGCATGAAGTTTTTACACTCTAAGAAGTAAATAAAGAGAAGGGGTATTGAGGTTGCTCCTTTAGAGGAGTAACTAACCTGCCACACCCATTGCACCATTTTGGGAGTAACTGCGAAGAAGTAACCGCACTCTCGCAGGTACTCCTCAAAGCAAGAGCAGTTGGCAAAAGAAAAATCAGGCTTTGGTTGACTTCACCGGCCTTTAGAAGTGCGGGCAGGCCTTTGATCAGATGTGCAATAAATATGCAAGCAACACATTAAGAAATGAACTTCAGAAAATTTGCAGCAAACACATGGAATCCGAACTTGCTACTCATTCAATCACCATGCGCATACACTAACCACTACACCAAGCCACGCTACGGCACGATCTAAAATGAAGCAGGCTTGTGTAGGCACTGATGGGTCGTTTGCAGACGGCGCGAACATTCCTGCAGTTACTCCATAAACCAGCGTTTTACACCACAAAGAGGAAAGTGCCCTTCTTTGCCGTGGCGTGAGCAATCTTTCGGGCATGTTTTGTCTTTTGAAGGAGCAAAGAGCCCTTTTCGGTGTATCTGCTCAGTTGATTGATCTGTGGGGTTTAACGTCCCAAAACCACCATATGATTATGAGAGATGCCGTAGTGGAGGGCCCCGGAAATTTCGACCACCTGGGGTTCTCTCACGTGCACCGAAATCTAAGTACATGGGCCTACAACATTTCCGCCTCCATCGGAAATGCAGCCGCCACAGCCGGGATTTGATCCCGCGACCTGCGGGTCAGCAGCCAAGTACTTTAGCCACTATACCACCGTGGCGGGTCGGTAACTGTTCAGTTCCTCTACAAATCTTTTTAGAGTGAAGAGCGGACTGTGGTGCTATACCCATGGAGAACTTTTCTTGGCAATGAAGGGAAAGCTACAGGAGTAGAGCTACTGTACATGTGCTACTACGCGAGGTATAGTTCGGCTTTTCACGTGTTCGGTACTGCTTTGGAAAGTGATGGCTGTGCGCGACCAGCGTTTTATATCGACGCAGGCGCCACTTCACGTTCGACGTACACATAAAAGGCGCGGTTTTCTCACGTCTTGAAAAAACGCAAAGTGTCAAAGAACAATTATGACATACACGAATATCTTGCTGGTGTGAGCTGCGTCCTGTGTCGAAGAGCTACATGCTAAAATTGAAGGCAGTATTTTTCAAGCAGCTATGTCCCTTTCGTTCCTTTTGTGCTTTGTCTCCGTGGGGTGCTGCATAAGTAAACATATTTCATATCTCACCTCAAAAATGAGGGCACTAGTGTAGAACTACAATAATAAGAGGCAGGATATGCAATATTTGGCTCTGTAGTCTTCACTAAAATTCCCAACAAACATAGTCCGAGAATTCAATGTGATGAGGGAGCTACAACGCAGGACAATAGAGCCAGTATGAGAATTATGGGTAGTACACGAATGAGTCTAATCTTCGTTCTTTCGGCAGAACTTGGTTTTTCGGGCCTGAGTTTTCATTGCCGCAAGGTAAAGTTCAGCTAAAGTTCAGTAGTTACGCTGCCCCGATTTGGTCTTTTATGGGCGAAGTTCCTTAAGCTGTGGGTTATGCATCCACGACAAAAGTAGTAGTAGTATTTGTTGAAGTCGTCGTCATAGTAGTAGTAGTAGTGCATCTTTGTAGTAGGTAGCCGCCTCCACAGCCGGACTAGAAGAGTGGCACGCGTGCACTCATTTGAATTGAGGAGGAAACCCATGCACGTTAATCATGAAAAAATATAGTTGTTTTTGAATAAATAACCTACATAGATGAGTATCGGTGATTTAATCTGCGATAAGATTTTTCTTGAATTCGATGCTTAGTGAAAAAAACAACTATCAGAAGAACACCCTTAGAGCACTATATGCTTGCCACGTTGAACACGCTGGGCATAACCTCCTTGGTTTAGCAAGGTTTAGCAAGTGTTAGGTCGCAGTTTTGTGAACTAGAGACGACGAAAGAGGGAACTGGACACAAAGTGCGGGCCGTAAGAAAGTGCGTGCGTGCCTCTCCTCTGGTCCGGCAGTGCCATCTTTTGTTTAGTCCTTGGAACGTCTGCTGGATGGCGGTACTTCTATATGATGAATATATTGAAATCAATCTGAATAACCGACGCTCTGCTAATAATGAAGAAGACGATGATGATTTGTGGTTGTAGTAGTAGCTCGCGCACGCCGCTCGCCATTAGCCAGACGTGCCTGATAAAGCACATTTTTGACAAGCTGAGTCTGAACCTTTCTCGACGTACAACGCCTGTATTTTAAGTGGTGGAGGAGCCGGGGTTCCCATCAATCTGGAACTTCGCAATAGACGCTACCTTTACCGTTCACCACGACTGCTCCTGGCCCTTCTCAAGCTGCCCCACCAACGACATTCTACTGTAATGGCGTGCCTTGGCAACAAGACCCACCAAGTTTTCGCGGCAACGACGAACAAGACGTCTGGCTTGTCGAGTACGAAATCGTAAGCGCTTCTAACAAGTGGAACGCCTGCGACCAGCTCACAAACGCGAGCTTTCACCTCGCTGATGTGGCCGGCCTCTGGTTCAAGAACCACAAAGGCGAAATCACCAACTGGTACGCCTTCAAGACCACCCTCGCCGCGGTCTTCGGTCATCCCGCCGTGAGCCGGCTCCGCGCGGAACAGCGACTCCGTATTCAAGTCCAGCGCAGGGACGAGATCTTTAGAAGTTAAATTGAAGGTGTCTTGTCTCTTTGCAAGCGCGTCGATGAATCTCTAACCGAACGCGACAAAATCAAGCACATCATCAAAGGAGTTGATGATGGTACCTTCCAGATGCTCGACGCTAGAAATCCACATACCGTCACCGATGTTGTCCAGCTCTGTCAGGAGTATGACGAGTTGCGTAAGCAGCGTGTCTCGACGTGCAGGGCCGCTGAAGATACGGCGGAAGTTGTCGCCCTCGTGCACGACGTCGCTGCTGATCACACCGTCTTACTGCCCCACATCAAACAATTCATTCGTGAAGAAGTTGCGCGTAAACTTTCTCTTGTGGCCGAAGCATCCGAGCCAGTGACCTCGTTAGACCCACGTCTACGCCAGGTCGTTGAGACACAGGTCACGCAGGCACTGCCTCCATCGCCATCTTTCCCTACGCCGCTGACCTACGCTGCCGTCGTCGCTAGACCCCTAGCCCCACCTGTCTCTAACGCATACCGGGGCACCGGGTCCTCCTACCCTACGACGCTGCCTACATACACGGCACCCCATCCTATTTCGCCCCCTGAACTTTCTGTCGTTAACCCATGGCGCACCTTGGATAATCGACCCATCTGTTTTGCATGCGGTTTTGTGGGAAATATAGCTCGCTACTGTCGCCGTCGCAACTTCTAGCCTCCAGACCATGGGAATCCTGCAAATTGCCAGGCTGCCAAGAATCTCCAGCGACCATCTTCTCTTATCACCGACTCATTGTCCCCACGACGCCCTGCAGACTCTCGCCGGTCATTATCGCCCCGTCGCTGATCTGTCTCCCCGATGCTTCGGCGCACGAGCCCCGCTCGAGAGGAAAACTGACAGCCGCAGTTCCGGAGGCAAGAACTGCGTCATCGTCGAACTCTCCAAGACCTCCTTTTTGTCAACCCAACGAAATTGATGTAGAAGGTCTTGCTGTACGTTCAATTGTCGACCCAGGCGCCGTCGTTTCTGTAATTAGTGAAAAACTGTGTCGCGATTTGAGAAAAGTTACAACGCTGCTTATGAATCTTGATCTGCGTACAGCCACCTCCAATTTCATCGCGCCGACGACTCAGTGCACAGCACGCGTTCTTATTCAAGATGTTTAGTACGCCGTCAACTTTGTTGTTCTTCCACGTTCATCTTACGACGTCATACTAGGATGGGATTTCCTTTCTACCCATCAGGCCCTCGTCCACTGCGCTCGTGCTGAACTCACGTTGACGAATCCGTGCCTTGATATCGACCACCACAGTCCCTCGAAAGTGTTTGCTGCAGTTGACGTCCGCATCGCGCCGTTGTCCGCCGTCCTAGTGCCTGTGTTTCCCCCTGCTGCCACTAACTCGACGCTCCTGTATAGAGCTAGTGGGCACCACCAAACCATCGTCCTCCCGTTTGCCGTCATCAAATTTTCCAATGATTTGGCGGTACTTTATTGCTTGCAACGTTTCTGCTCGCCCGTACATCCTGCTACGCGGCCTCGAACCTGGGAAGCCTCGAGACCTTAATCTGTATTTTCGAAGACGCGATGTATCTAGACAAGCCATTTTTACCGACTTGTCCCATTACACCCGCAAGTGACGCCATTGAACCTATGGATGTATTTCGCAAATCCATTGATTGCCACCTCACGCCTGGGCAGCAGAAACAGCTGATCAAGCTCCTCCAGTGTTGTCGAGCCTCGTTTGACCATAATCAGCCTTCCATAGGTCGAGCGTCATCTGTTGTTCACCATGTAGATTCCGGTCAAGAGACGCCATCACGGTAGCGTCCATATCGTGTGTCAACTACCGAACGCCATGCCATCAATGAAAAGTTGACGATATGCTGACACGTGGCGTAATCGAACCGTCAAGCAGTCCCTGGGCCTTTCCAGATGTGTTGGTGAAGAAGAAGGACGGATCCATCAGGTTTTTCGTGGACCACCGACATCTCAACCGAGTCACGCGCAAGGATGTCTATCTGCTGCCACGCATTGACGATGCCTTGGACTGCCTACAGGGAGCCGAATTTTTTTCTTCTTTAGATCTGCGCTCTGGATACCGGCAGGTACCCATGGCAGAGGTCAATTGCGAAAAAAACAGCTTTGATCACGCCCGACGGGCTTTACGAATTCACAGTCATGCCCTTCGGCCTCTGCAACGCGCCAGGTACTTTCGGGCGAAAGATGGACTGTATCCTTCGAGGCCTCAAAGGGAACGTTTGAATTTGTTATTTAGAGGACATTGTCGTCTTTTCAACTGATTTCGCAACCCATTTAACCCACCTCGAGAAAGTCCTCGCGTGTATTTCTGCCGCGGGGCTGCTACTGAATCTGAAGAAGTGCCATTTCGCCGCTCGAAAGCTTACGATCCTTGGCCACGTGGTTTCAAAAGACGGCATTCTTCCTGACCCTGCCAAACTTACAGCCGTTTCAGCATTTCTCAAACCGACCACCATGAAAGAGCTCCGAAGTTTCATAGGCTTTCGCTCTTACTTCCGGTGCTCCGCCCGCAATTTCACGACGATCATCGCTCCTTTGACCAAGCTCCTCGCCGGCTCTAGAGACCTTTAAGCCTGGCATGCCACCTGTGACGATTATTTCAATGAACTGCGCCGCCTCCTCACGTCACCGGCTATTCTGCGACACTATGACCCACCGGAACCCACAGAGATCCACACCGACGGTAGTGGTGTCGGGCCAGGAGCTATTCTTGCACAGCAGAAAGACGGCTTCCAAGAGTACGTGGTTGCCTAGGCAAGCCGATCTCTTGGCAAAGCCGAAATCTACTATTCCGTCACTGAAAAGGAATGCCTCGCCATTATTTGGGCGATAGAGAAATTTCGACCTTACGTGTACGGGAATAACTTTTGACGTCGTGACTGATCACCACGCCCTCTGCTGGTTGTCGTCACTGAAGGATCCAAGCGGTCGCCTCGCCTTATGGGCGTTACGCCTCCAAGAATATAATGTTCGCGTGGTCTATCGCTCCGGCCGGAAACATTCGGACGCAGACGCCCTCTCCCATTCGCTCCTACCCCCTGACTCGGACTGCTGCGAAAGTGTAACCTGTGATGCCACTGCCGTCACCATCGCCGACATGCCATCTGATCAACGCAATGACCCTTGGGTTGCTTCGATTCTAGACATCCTGGCTGGGTGGACGGCTTCCCTCCCTTCTCGCACGTTGCGTCGGCAAGTCGAGCACTTTACCACTCACGACGACGTGCTGTACCGACGCAACTACGCACCCGGTGGACGTCAGTGGCTACTCGTGATTCCACGTCATCTGCGATCCGAAATTTGTTCCACGTTTCATGACGACCCCCAATGTGGCCACGCAGGTTTCCTGAAGACTTATTCTCGCATACGTCTCCGATACTACTGGCGTGGCATGTACCGTTTTATACGACAATACGTTCGGGCCTGCTCGACACGCCAGTGGTACCTCATTACCCTTACCATGCCCATCCCGACCATTAGACCGTGTCGGCATCAATATCTATGGTCCCCTTCCCAACACTGCTGACGGTAACCACTGGATCACAGTTGCCGTCGACCACCTCACGCAGTATGCCGAAACTTCACCCCTTTCATCGTCTACAGCAAAAGACGTTGCGACTTTTGTTCTTCACAACATCGTATTACGTCATGAAGCACCTCGGGAGTTACTGAGCGATCGTGTTCACGTATTCTTGTCAGACCTCATCACAGCATTGCTGTGTGAGTGCCACGTCGTTCGCCACACTGCAAGCGCCTATCATCCCCAGACCAATGGAATGACAGAGCGCTTCAACCGCACCCTTGGTGACATGCTGTCTATGTACATCTCGTCAGACCGCTCCAACTGGGACCGAGGGCTCCCGTTTATCACGTTCGCCTATATTACCGCCATTCGAAGCACTACTGTGTTCTCTCCTTTTTTCCTCCTTTACGGACGCGAACCTTCTTGCACTATGGACACCATTCTTTCGTACAAACCTGACTCTTCAGAGTCCACGACTTTGTCTCAAGCAGCTACATACGCTGAAGAATGCCGCCAACTGGCAAGAACATTCACAACCCAAGACCAAGGACGCCAAAAGCACTACCATGACGCATCAAATAACACTACTTCCTACGATCCAGGTTCACTCGTCTGGCTGTATGTCCCTTCTGCTACACCTGGCCTTTCTACTAAGTTGCTCCCCAAGTATCGCGGCCCATATCGTGTGCTACAAAAAACGTCACCGGTGAATTACCTCATCGAGCCACTGGAACCATCTTCTGACCAACGTCGTCGTGGCCAGGAAATTGTCCACGTCTCGAGACTTAAGCCCTGCTACGACCCTCCCGTGTTTACTTGTCCATAGGTCGCCAGGATGGCTCCTTATTTCGCGGGGAGTAATTGTAAGGAATCTCAATAACGGACGCTCTGCTGGTAATGAAGAAGACGATGATAATCGGTGGCTGTAGTAGCAGCTCGCGCACGCCGCTCGCCATTGGCCAGACCTGCCTGATTTAAGCACATTTCGCCAAGCTGCGTCTGAACCTTTCTCAACGTACAACACCTCTATTTTAATATGATGAAGAGATGTGAAATGGAGGTACTTAGAGTGCTCACTAAATGGACAGACGGATGGAGAGACAGACAGATGCACGGACGAACGGACGGACGCACGAACGAATGGACGCATGGATGGACCGACGCGCGGATGAATGGATCCACGGACGGATAGATGGATGTATGAACGAATGCATGGACGGATGCGTGTACGGACCGACGCATGGACGGACGCACGAATTACCGAACGGACGTTTGCACAGTTGGACGCACGTACGGACAAAAGCAAGAGCGAACGGACGGACGGCAAGTCAGACGGACTGACGGATGCTTAGCCCCACACATCATCATGCACTCCATGGATATGCTGCAATTTTCAGGCTTCCGGATTTTTCTTTGCTTACGAATTTCACAATGGTCTGTTCTTTTATTAGAAACAAAACGGAAACCCAAGAATAAACAAAACCACAAGTGCGTTTGAAGCCCGCAAGCCCGAAGACTACGCGAATACATTATTTTCATTATGTCTGAGCGATCACAGTGCCAGAGTCACCTGTAGGTAATTTGAGGAAACTCTGTCGAGTCTTGTACTGAAAGTCACACCAGAAATCGCTGGTCACGTGATCTTTTATCCATGGTCAATAGTTGATTGATTAATGTGTGGTGTTTAACGTCACAAAATCACCACATGATTATGAGAGCACCGTAGTGGAGGGCTCTGGAAATTTCGACCACCTGGGGTTCTTTAACGTGCAACGCGGTCCATAGTGACACTGTCACTAAAGAATCGCAGCTGAAAGCCTTCATTTCCCAACAGGTAAATATCAGACAGTTGGAAAGAAGCAGAGTAAACTTAATCTGTAAAGGCAAGAGAGATAAGGAAGACACTAGGTCGTATAGATCACTATACATTACACCGGATATAGATTTTTTGTGTGTGTATGTGCGTGTGGGTGGGCAAAGCCATATGACCTATCATCTCTGGTTGGCAACCAACTAGCTTATGCGAAGTGGTTGCGGTTGCAGTCATGTTTTAGCACTAAAGTGTATTATGCCGGGGTCCACCACGGCTTCATCTGCGTATTTTCGTTACGGATACGATGCTTGAAATTTAAAACAACAAAAATTATATAGAAAAAAAGCTAGACATTTTTTGTAGCCGGACCTGCTACCACTCGCTTCGTAAAGCACGGCGCCAAACGGCTAGTTCACAAAGGGTATGTTCGTCAAGTTTCTGATGGTGAGCTATATATATATATACACGATAAGCCGTTGGTGGTAGAGCATTGCATGGACCCGAGCTGGCCCGAAAGCTCGGGCCAGCTCGGGCCGTCCTAGCCGTTTACCGTAGGGCTTAGGCTGGGCCGTGGCTTAAAAGTGCGGGCCTGAGCCGGACACGGCCTTGATGCTCCGGGCCTCCGCCAGGCCTGGGCTTCAGGCTCGCTCACTTAAAGACCCAAGTAGTGCCTCCGAGGACACGAGAGGTTACGCATTGCGTGGCCTAAGGCAATCGGTGCCAAGATAATGGGACACGTTCTAAGAGTTGGTGAAATTCAAAACTAGCTATCATCGAGTCCGTGCTAACTCAGCACTACGCAATAGAGAACTTCTTGGATTCAAGTGGGAAATAAAATGTACTCTTGGAAGGTGTCAAGGAAGAAAGGAAAAATAAGGAGCATTACGTCACATAGGTGAAACCCACTCCAACACGTCATATAAACGTCAGGGGGTGCGGTAGGTTTCAGTACTCTCGATGATGTACCGCTTTTAAAACTCCTGTGGGAGCCGGCTGCCGGTCTGCGCCGGACAAGCGCGTTTCAATTAAAAGGTACGAGATGCCTTGCTCTGAAGTGTCGGCATGTCTCGTTGCTGACGTAACCTTGCGCAAAGGTCACGTGTTCAGTCGAAACTGCTGGCTTCAAAATGGTTTGGCTTTCCAATGCAGTCTGCGTGACGTCATGCTTTCCCCTTTCCTTTCCTTTTCTTCATCTTTCACCCCCAGCCAAATGTGGCCGTTGTGGTCGTACATTGATTTGATTTGTGGGATTTAACGTCCCAAAACCACCATATGATTATGAGAGACGCCGTAGTGGAGGACTCCGGAAATTTCGATCACCTGGGGTTCTTTAACGTGCACCCAAATCTGAGCACACGGGCCTACAACATTTCTGCCAACATCGGAAATGCAGCCGCCGCAGCCGGGATCCCACGACCTGCGGGTCAGCAGCCGAGTACCTTAGCCACTAGACCACCGCGGTGGGGCCAACCGCTGAACTACGCTCGCAGCCAAAGCAACATTTCAATGGATGTTGACAATAGATTTTCCGCCCAATGCCGCACTACAAAACGCAAGGCAACATTAATAATGATCATCAACTATTATAACATCTAGCGGACCCTAGCTGGGCCTATAGTAATGAATATTCGCGCCATAAATAAGTTTACCAGAGAGCGCGCGGACGCGGGCCGTGCTCAGGTTGGGTTTAGTCATGTAGGCCTGGGCCCGAGGCAGGCCTGGGCTTGTAACCATGGCGCCAGCCTGGGCTCGGGCTTCATAAAGCGGGCCCAGGCTGCGCTTTATGTGATATTTTCTACAAGAAGACTTTACATTGTTTGTCGTTGTTACCTTGAAAAATACAAATGTGCCTGTTGAAACGTAGCCTCTAGAGACACCTACCAGTCACGAATATTTTATATCTTTTCTCCCACTTGTAAATGCAAACGCTGCATTTCCGTTGCACGTCGCTGGCAACGCATATTGTGCGAGACTCAAAGATGATTGGCCCAAACATATTTTAAGTCTCGTGAAATCAGAAAAAGCGCTGAAACAGCAACCTGTTTACCTGTTATGCAGGTAAATTTAGAAAATTACTTCTTGATTTTCTCTACTGCGCAGATGTTTCACGCGAAGTTTTCTGGAAAACAGCACAATCTCCAATAGTCACACGATTTAACTTGCGTACGACTAAGACGACTAAAAGGTGAAAACTATAATCTTTTTCTCACTTAGATCCATTCATATTGAGTTTCGGCTTTGTTTATTGTTGTGTTCAAGCTGCTTTGGTTGCCGTTGCTGCTACACAGTGGGCATAGTGTTCAGATCGATGTTGTCTTTTGCTTCACTTAAAAGAATCGCAATGTGGGAACATCGTGAGGTGATTCAAACTGGCGACCCTAAAAGGGTGAAGCTGTTGGAGTGAAACTGCTGAACTTCATATGATCATCACTTTTATAACGTCTGCATGGAGCCATGAAAATGAAGCTTAGCGCTGTCCTTGCAGTGTCCGTCATTTTAATAGTGAATGAAGTGGCACGCGTTGCAGCTACTCACGCCACATTGCCATTTAGTTCAGTGTTATGAAACTATATGCGCCTCGCGGCACACTACGGTCTTCTAAAACCTCTAGAATCAACTTTTGAATAGCTATTCTCAGTAAAAACAATCACGATAAAATTCACGAGGCATTCAAAGAGATGACGAGAGAATTCGAAGGCAGTTTCGCGTTGGTACAGTATGTGAATAACGAGGTATTTTTGACTGCATGGTTTAAGTTTGTTCTGATCTTATACATGGTTGATATACGGGGCGAATGCGCACACGCAGAGACCAGCGAAAAATGCGAGCCTTTCTTTTTGCTGACTCTACGAGTCGCGCTCTTCGAACGTCGTACGGGCAAACTAAAGTTGCGTCAAAATGAAGTTATAAAGGCGAGTAGAGATAAATAAACGGGAATAGTGGCAACAGCCGTACCGTCTGCAATTAGAAAGAATGCGTTCCCCGAAAATCAGTGTCGATGGCCGAACAAAAAATTCGCTAGAGGGAACGTGATGACGTAGATAACTGTGGGTGAGCTGCTATTATCTTATTTTTTTGTTAGCTCATGCTGGCCCTGAGGAAACTCGTCTCGAGAAGAAAAAAAGAAAGTGCTTGGCTGTGAACGTGGTGCATTCTACCACCGCGGTCTCCCCCGGGAACTGAGCGGGATCTGCACATCCAGGGTGGTTGTGTTTAGAAGCACCTCCGTGTCACGTAGTTCTCATCTGCTCCTCAATCGACGTTGGCAGACGTGCTTCATCAGTGTGAAAAGAAAAGAAATTGTTTGGCTATTTCACTTGTTACAGCACTTCAAATAACAAGCACACAGTGGTGAACTTATACGTGCCGCGAACAGCACGAGCTTTAAGAGAAACAGGCCGCGTTAACAGAAATATCGGACGAGTTGTACGACAAAGTTGTGTCGTTCGCCTAGTTATAGTGCGCCCCCCAGTAGGCGTCTTGTTCGGCTTTTTGCTCAAGAACCATTGCCCAAGAAGGAACTCTGGGAATAGAAAGGGTGCTCGGAACCAGTTGCATCCACTCCCTGTGACAGTTCTACTGGACGAGTCTTGCCTCAAAGCAAAACGTGATCGGCGTCACCAACACTGAACAAAAAGTGTGGTCGTGCCTCGCATGTTTGTTTGAGTTCTACTGTGCAACTTCTTATTTTACTCTGGCTTGACAGGAAACTCACAACCTGTGTGTGTTCTTTCGTTGCCCCAGTACCACGGACTTTCTATTCCAGTACACAATATGTAGACTAAATGATTCCATGAACGCAAGCACTTATGTTACCGTAGAAAAAAACGAAATAAAGGGTCTAGCATCAAATGCAGCATCAAACAACAATGGCTTCGCGCAGCTAAGACTAACAATGACATATCTCCATATAAGACAATGGGATATGGCATAGCTGCAGAATCATTCATGAGAAATGGTGGTTACTACCTATTTTTGATTATGCAACTGCTATAGTGATAGCATCGCCACTTCAATTAGTAAAGTTCATATACTTACTGCAGTTCATATATTTACGACATATTTGTTTTGAAAGAAAACAAAATAAAATTGATAGTATTGCACCATCCGTCCCATGAGACCATATCAACGAATGAGACGTATATTAATTAAAATTGCTGCTTGGGCGAGTTCGTGATTATTTAGGCAGATTTATCAGCGCAAAAAAATACGGAGTTTTTACAGAACAAACACACACGCAGTGCTGTACTCAGAACTGATTTACTATTTCAAACGCAGGGCCTTTTTGAAGGCACGCATCGAAACAACAGAAGATAACATGAAGAAAAGAGGCGATGAAAATCACGTCACAACCGCTTGCCAAAAAGACAAACAACCGAAGGCAATCACGCCATCTAATTTTCCACGCCACAAGGTACGGCCCCAATATGAATAGATAAAAAAAGAAAAAAAGGAAAAAGTAAAGTTATGTACTTGATGCCGAAACCGATTGATATGTGGGGTATAACGTCTCAAAACCACCATATAATTATGAGAGACGCCGTAGTGGAGGGCTCCGGAAATTTCGACCACCTGGGGTTCTTTAACGTGCACCCAAATCTGACTTGATGCCAAAACCAACCAGGCGAACACATTGAAGCCAGAGAAGCCTAGGAAGCCACACACGAAAAACAACCAAGATCTAAAACGTTAAAAACTGAAAAGAATTATAAGAACATTGTAAAGCACAAATTAGAACTATTAAATTGGCATGCGCTGTAGGTAGCTTATTTCCTTATTTGAGAGGGAAATGGAAGTCCTGCTTACACACTTTTACCCCAGCCTCTGGATTTCAGCTGCTTCTGAAATTCCTCTGACCAATTCTTGTAAAATTTCTCTGTTAGAGAAATTTTAGAAGCAGCCGAAATTCAGAGGTTGGGAAAAAAAGTGTAAGCAAGCCTTCCATTTCCCTCTGAAGTAAGGAAATAAACTACACACACACACACACACACACACACACACACACACACACACACACACACACACACACACACACACACACACATATATATATATATATATATATATATATATATATATATATATATATATATATATATATATATATATATATATATATATATATATATATATATATATATATATATATATATATATATATATAGGGAAAAGTAGAGTACGACGCACGTTGGTTTTGCACGGTATATTCTGACTGACGTTTCGGCTGGTGGACCAGCCTTTGTCAAAGTAACAAGTACATGTCAACGCGCTTGCTTATAATTATGATTCACATGGAATAATAAAGATCGGCGACGTATATCAGCGATTAGAGAATTTATAGCGTGAAGTGTTCATGACGGTAGAGTTAGATATCATGCAGAAACATAAATAAATATATATACAGATATAAAAATGTAGAACACCAAAGGACAGAATTAACTTCTTCGTGCACACCGCATAACTCTGTAAGAACCGGAGATAGATAATGATATAACAACAATGAAAGCATGGATACCAAAATATCAAAAAACCGCGTGATATTACAGTAAGATTGCGCGTCATATACACATCTCAGTCATTGTGATATGAATAAGATGAGTAGTTGATGCTTTTATTGCGCGTGCACGTTCAAATACAGTCTTGCATCCACATTCGTGATAGCGGCGGCGATTAATAAACTCAAGTGTCTGTAAACATTGGATAAACAAATATACACAATAACAGAAGCATTAGAGACGGTATCCAACAAGCTTAACCGATCACGCTACGGGCCATGGGTTAAGGCTGTTAATGCTTGGTGGGCAAACTAGAAAGCGTGCCTGTACTTTCGTTTATGCCTGATGACACGCTGTTGAATTTGTAGATGAGGTACGATTCACGGATTTCCCGATCGTGGTGAGAATGAAAGCCCAATTCAAGTATAGTGACCCTAATTTTTTTGAACGAATGCCCTGGTAAGCGAATATGTTTTGAGAGCGGGAGGTTAGGTTGCGTAATGGTATGCGATTTATGGTAGTTGAAGCGTATTCGGAATGGTGTTTCTGTATGGCCAATATACTGTTCTTGGCAGACGGCGCGCTCGAGCATGTATATGACGTTACAGCTATCGCAATTAAAGGGGCCGCGAATTTTAAGGGTGAAATTAGACGACGTACTAACGGCTTCCAGGGTGGTTTGCATATGTAGGCAAACTTTGCAGCGTGGTTTGTTGCAAGGTGCACAGCCAGATGTTGTGGGTTCGTTTAATATTGACGATGTTAACATATCGTGGAGATTCTTAGAGCGCCGGTAGACTACGCGAGGTGGTTCAGGAAAGATATTTTTCAGATGCTCACTTTGGGTAAGGATGTTGTGGTGGCGTTTGAGTATAGAAAGAACTTTTGGCACTGATGCCGAGTAAGTTAATACGAGATTAGTGCCAGCACGTTGTTCAGGCAAACTGTTTGCGCTAAGAATGTCGGCTCTATTTAATTGGTCTGCTCGGTCTATAGCGTCATCGACCAAGTCCGCTGGATACCGTCGTTTAATGAGAGCGCTTTTAAGTTGCTCGCAGTTAGATAGGAAGTCTTCGCGATCGGAACACAATCGCTTAAAACGGTGAGTCTGACTATAAGGTATACCTGTCTTACAATGTCGCACATGACTGCTCTGAAAATGGAGAAGCTGGTTTCTATCAGTAGGTTTGCGGTATAATTTTGTGATCAATTTTCCTTCGGAAAGCGCGACGGTGAGATCCAGAAAGTTAACAGAATTTGTCGAATAGCTGTGCGAAAGCTTGATTGACGGATGAAAATTATTGAATCCATCTATAAATTTTAAGAGCGTGTCCTCCCCATGTGTCCAAATTAAGAATATATCATGTATGAACCGTCTATAAAACAAAGGCTGTTTATAACAAAGGCCATGGGTTAAGGGTTTATAACATGGTTAAGGGTTATGGACATGGGTTTATAACAAAGGCCATGGGTTAAGGCCACTTTATTGGGTATAGTTGTGAATCAAAACGTAAGAGTGTCAGTTAGCACCCTCCGTAGCCATGGCGGTGAGCGTGGAACACTCTTTATGAGCCTGTGGGGGGACACGTATCACGTGAACTTATTACGAGCTGGCAGCTGACCAATAGTCCCTCGTATGCAACCAAAGACACCAAGTCTGCCAGTACGAGACCCTCGTTAATGAGTAAGGGAAAGAAGTTTATACTTAAGGGCTCGTTTTTCCGTGTTTTGACATAAAATTAACGAGATATAACAGACAATAATACTTTGGGGAAGTTATTAGACCGAATTGTAATGTAAATGTGAAGGAAAAAAAGTTGGGGAAAATGTAACTTGCCGTGAGCAAGAACCGAACCCGCGACCTTCGAATAACGCGTTCGATGCTCTCCCACCGAGCTACCATGGCGGCTATCCTGCGCACAGTGTAATCAGAGTAAATGGAGTTACTAGCATCGAGAAGGTTGATGTCTGTCACCTAGAATAACAACATTCCTATATTCACGTGATAAGTTGTTGAAAAAAGAAGTAAGTCATGATCAGAAATCTGGAACAGACGATGACGGTGAAGGCTATATGCAGCCTACGATTGTCTTATTATCGCTCAATCGGAAAGACGGGTTAGCCATCAATCTATATGAACTCGGTATTCTATACCGAAAGGCTAAAACCACGTCTGCTTTGATATAGAATCATCGAAGGTCTGAACACAGCAGCACTGCCATAACTACCAAATGAATGGTGGCAATACTCGGGCACGTATTATAGGAGACCGATCATATGTTTGTCGTGTGCTGGTGGCAGTGTTTTAGTGATGCGAAAAGAAAGAAACTCAACCCATCTGACTACAGAAATTCATGTAGGCTATCGAAGTTATTTTAAAAGTTGCTTGCGTGGAAGTGAAAGAGGTGAAATATGCATCACGTGAAAACTGCTCAAGTTGGTGCGTTAGAAAATACAATGTGATAAAATAAAAAAAAAGGAAATAAACAAACACACAGAAAAGAAAAAAGAATAAGATGTGCGCTGAACCTTTGGTAAGCTATAGGAACAACACAGCCGGGCTGCTGGAAAACAGACAGGCCTTCTGAAGAAATGCGGAAAATGCCGTTATCACTCAACTTTCCAGCTGGCCCGAAGGCCGCCGATTTAATCCCAGCTGCGGTGGTCGTGGAGGCGAAATGGGAGAGGCCCGGGTTGTGTGCAATTTCAGTGCACGTAAAGAACACCGGACGATCAAAGTTTTCGGAGACCTTCACTAAGTTGTCCCTAATTATCATGTCGTGGTTTCGGGACGTTAAACAAACAAATATATATCACATCTTGTTCGAAAGAACGAAGCAACTCTTGGTACGGTTTGAGTAAGCTTTAAGATGTCTAACGTAGCTTGCTTTCAGAGGAAGCCCCAACTTTTTCTAGCCTCTTGGCCAACTCATCATAAGTAAGCATCATGGGCAATATTGAACAAGCACAGAACAGAATGCATTGCATCTGTCGTTTCAAAAGAGAAAGAAACAGACTGCCAATGAGCATGGAACTAACCGGCGGGTATAGAGAATTGCATGTAAGCTAGTGAACTGCCAGCCGCAACCACTGCTGCCTAATGAAAGCCGTGGTAAGACTTGCGTTGATTTTTATGCCGGAGAGGTCAGGATCAATCAGTGCGCAGGCAGGCCACGCATGAAGGTAGTTGAAGTGCATTCCATGCTGGTCGATAACATGCTGATCGGCAAATAGTTTCCACGTTTGATTGATAGAACGAAAGATAAGGTTGATGAGCTAGCGTAAGCTTGAATGGGCTGATTGACACGGAGCCGCATGGGAGGAGCGCTGCTGTTTCGAAGCGCGTGATGAAGCGCGAAAACATCGAGGCACGCACGAGAAGCGAAACTTCCTCGAAGTTTTTTCAACTTGCGGACAAATGTGTTTAAAGCGAAAGCTCATTTCTAAAGCCTTCTGTCTGATGGTTGCAAGGTAAGCTTTACGAAGGTTTCCCTGTTGCACGAGCGGGCATTGGTTTAGATTCTTTATGCTTACGGCCCATGGCAAAAAACAACAAAAATGACCACCGGAAAATGAATGATTTATCAAAAATCAGGGAGGTAATTTTCTAATTGATAACGAAAAGTAACAGAAATTTATTTCAGTCGAAAATACTTTTTTTGGATCAAAACTAAAGTGGGAGTTTCTGGTAACTGTTATGAGGACGTTCAACTTTTCTTTCCGATACCTATGAAGGAGACGTGTGTATGTTTTTCGGTAGCGTTAAATGGAAGCACGTAAACACGTTGGCTGTCGATTTTTCGCAGCATTGTGAAGAGTGATGCTTGGTTCAGTAATACCTGTGTCACACGGGCGCGCAAAAAGTCTTTTAAGTAAGCGGTCTTTTACGAAGTTGAAAGACTTTTAACAAAGAGGTGTTTGCGGCGCAGACACACGGCAGCAACGATCTCCTTTTAGTGTTTTCGTTCGAAGACGCTAGCGAAAGCGTGGCGCTAGCAGGTAAAAGAGAAGCAATGAAAATTAAACGATGTATCACGATGTACAAATTAACGACTTGTTGCACTGCTCGTTTCTTCAAAGAAATTTAAGAATAAGAGATGAAGAAACACCAATGTGAAAGTTTTTTGCACTAGATAAGGAAGCATTCCCATAACTAGCGACGTGCACAAGTCCGTCTGGCACCACTGTGCTTTTATTTACCGTATTTGTTTTTCGCTGCTCTCGACTGCTCTCGACACGTTATGGGCGACCGTACGGGAGAAAAAGCGAGGATCGCAAGCCTCACGGCCAGCCTTCTCGCTCTGGAAAGCGAGGCAGACGCTGCAAAAGCCGCCAAGGAGAGGATAAAGCAGCACAAGACCGAGCGTCACCACGTGATATTGCCGACGCGTTGTAGCTGCTTACGAGAGTAGAAAAAGAAATAACCATTAAAAGAGTTCATTACACCTTCTGCAGGATATGAAATTTGTTTTTTAAAGAGTTTTGGTGACAGAAAAATAAGCATTCACTCTTTTTTTCCCACCACTCGAAAATTGCTGGCGCCCACTGGTTTCGAGGCTACTCATTTGAAGCCGTAAAAGAGATCGACGAACGCCGTTTACGAAAAAGACCGCTTCTGAAAAGGAGTTCGCTCTGTGCCGTGTGTCTGCTGTCAGGAACTCCTTTTCGGAAAAAGACCGCTTACCTAAAAGACTTTTAAGTGCCCGTGTGACAGGGGTATAACATGACCTCATGAATAGTGAGGCCCACAGGACGGCTTTTTGCTCTGCTATAGTAGAGCACGAAGTACCCTAAGTCGTTAACAACGTTTTCTACACACAAAGCATGACGGGAATCGCCAGGTCGATGAATACTTGCGTGGTATACCGGTTATCCCTTTTAGTGGTGAAGCTCCTTAAGACCTCACGATGTCCGCCGTCTCCCGTCTGTTCGTAACACCATGTAACCTTCAACTTTAGGCAGCAGAGGGCGTTGGTGGTAACCATTTCGCATGTAACCTTCAACTTATAAGCAACAGAGGGCGCTGTGGTTAATTGTGGATGTGATGGCGCTGCTGTCAACGCAATATATATATATATATATATATATATATATATATATATATATATATATATATATATATATATATATATATATACATATATATATATATATATATATATATATATATCCACGTTTCATACCACACATTCTCTTCTCTCAATTAGACAAAGACGAACGCAGGAAAGCGTGACGTGCTAAGTATCAGTGTCGCTGTCGACGGGAAGCTACCGCGGAGACAAAAAGAAGAAAGCGCATGCAAAGCGGCGACAGCGACAACAAAGTTCTACACCACAGACTAGGGCAAAGGAAGCAAAGGCTAAGCGGGAAAAACGCCAAGCTGACGCGCAGTTGAGACAAATTGAAGCGGATGCAAGGCGGCAATACCGACAAGAAAATTCTACAACAGAGACGATAGCTAGTGAAGCTGTGATTATGAAGTCAAAACGTAATCCGGAACTCGGAACCTCATATTAGCTATAAAGAAAAATCACCGCTATATCACAATCGGTCTCAGCACTATCTCTTTGCACAAAAAATATATATATAAGTATCACAACCACAATCAGTCTCAGTACTATCTCAACTTTAATCACAATAATCACCTCTGAAAGCTTCGCCCCATAATTATCTTCAAGCAGCTTGAAATGTTGTGATTTTTTTTTACGGGGCGGCTCACTGCTCTCCCGTAGTTGAGTGCGAAGTGCTCAAAATATTGAAGACTTTCTTCTAAACACAGGGCTCCCATAATTGATTACAAAGTACTCAAAATGATCGAATACTTTTAGATGCAAAGCAGTTCTTTGCACACCACGTAGACTATTAACAAGGCCCCTCAAGGAAGAGCGTGACATCATGCTAGTAACCCACCTTCACCCCTGCCGCAGTCGTCTCTAGTTCTTCTTATACAAATGGATTAGTGACATTTGAAACCAACTTTACACTTTGTCTTTTTCTATGTGTTGTATTGATTGCCTTCGAAGTTAGTTTGTAGCCAAGCTTGAGAAGCAGTGCTCGCTCCTATGAATATAGCAGTCGAACGGTTTCAAAAGATGCTGCTTTCATTCTGGGTGGGCCGTGGGGCAATACTCCAGATAGGTTCATTTCAGGGAAGTAGAAGTGTAGAGCCAGGTTGTACGAGACGAACACGTCTTTTCAGTAACAGCGCCTACTCGCTTCTGTCAACCAGAGAGTCGAAAATAGAGCGGGTGCACGCAGTGCACCAGAAGTGGCAAGAGTGAAAGAAATGAAAGAGAAACAGAGAGAAGAGCAGCACGTTGCTTGCAATGCTGCCCCGCAAGGTTTTTATGACCGGGCGGGGGGGGGGGGTGTAGTTGCGTCAATACAGAAGCATGTTCTTTCGTTTTTATGATTTATTCAGTTTTACCCCGTGCGTCTATACATCCGCGCTTCCGGTTCTCTGTCTGTTCGTTCTTTTATCCATCCATCCATCTGTCTGTCCATTCATGCTTCGGTCCATGTGTGCATTCGGCTATTCATTCTTCCGTCCGTGCCTTCGTTCATTCGCGCATCCGTCCGTCCATGCTTCCGCTCATGCTTCTACCAGTCCGTTCGTTCATGCTTCTGCCCATCCATCCGCACGTCCATCCATCCGGCCGCACAGATGGACTCACAGATGAATTTACACACGGAAGAACGCTTAGCCCCACTCATCATTCACTACGTGAAAATGCCGTGATTTTTTTAGTCGATGTATTTATCCTGCTCGGTCATCCCCCCCCCCCCCCCAACCATCAAAAAAAAAAAAGCTTCCTGCACCTGACGCGCTTTTGCTTTGCCTCCCTGCTCGTGTCACCTTTTTTATCACGTGACGAATCTTTTTTGCAGTACTCGTGTTGACGATACCAACGTGAGACTTTGCTCAGTTGTCACGTTTGATAAGGCACCTGAAGCTTTTCATTTATTGAATAGTATTCTATATCATCGCAAAATTTATTTATTTATTTATTTTTGTATTTACAAAATACTGCAGATACATTTAAGGGCCCCAGCAGGAGGGGCAAAGATCATAACATTGCGCACAGGTGTAAACAGCAAGAACAAAAAAGATGCATCATATACAAAAGATACAAAAACATAGGTCATGGTTAAATACACTCCAGTGCCTCTACAGAGCTGGTTAGCGATTGAGGTAAGCAGTTCCAGACGTTTATGGTTCGAGGAAAGAACGAGTATTTGAAAATGTTTGTTCTGGCAAAACACGGTGTTAATGAATGAGTTTGTCGATGCCGGGTTTGTCTTGTCGTAAGCGGTTTCAGATACATATCACGGTTTACTGACAGCTTGTTGTTATTTAAAAGAAAAAGAAATTTGAGCCTGTGAATTTTACGACGTTTTTTAAGTGTGGGTATACTGTTTTCTTTCATAAGGTTTGTGGGGGAATCAGGTCTTCGGTACTTGGAGTGAATAAAACTCAATGTCCACCAATGAGTAAATTTCACTCAATGTCTACTTTTTGAGGTACAATTGTGAGAGACAGCTTAGCGATTTCCCATATAGAGAATGCATGACTCTAAATTATGCAACAGATTTAGTTCAATAACAGTTTTATTGCCACTGGGTGTAATTTCACAAAGTTCTTTACAGTGTTCTTGTGTTATTTCAACAGTCGGGGTACAAAATTTGTCATCGATGTGTCTGCGCATATATCTGCCAGCACAGCAAACCATAACGGTGCCCTCCAAAATATAGTATGCAACGAGCCGAGTGAAGCCGTTTACTATAAACGTTTTAAGCGGAACTCTCGATGAAGCTTGCTGTATGCAGCATCCATTGCCCCTAGTTTTAAATGAGTGGCAGGGCATTTTCTAAATTTCGAGGTGATGCTGCCACGATAATGTCATTAAAGTTTTGAAATATAAACGCTCGACGGGGTTGGCGAACCCTTGTGTGTATACGGTTTTCCATCTTTAAAGTACTGATTAAGCAATTAGTACTGCGGATGCACAACATATCGGGGAGGCTAGCTATTTTCCCAATAGGAAGAAACAAAAGGCCTCTCATAATGTATGGAAATGAAAACGCCTGCATCATTAAGATCTCTGTCATCGGCTTCCATCGCTCGTCGTGTTTGCCACGAATGCCTTGCATTATTCGCGAGCATGTTTGCTCTCAGCAGCACTGACGACATAAACACCGTTAAAGTAACAACGTGTGCCCAACGTCAACTCGTATGCGTTTGCTATGACCACTTTAATATTTCACGGTGAGGCTTAGAGACAACCTCTGGGGGAAAAACACTGTTAGGCAACCCTAAGCGTCATAGATGACACCGTGCGCGACTACATCATTAAGCTCTTCATTTGTAGTAATCACCATCAACGTTGTACGACTTACGATGAGTGTACTTGTATTACCCTCTTTGTATACTTATGTTATTCTCTCGTATATGCTATTCCCTTGTATTTATGCCTGCATTTCTGCGTTCTTGTGCGTATCTTCGGAAGTGTAGGTGTGGGTACACCACAGGTATACCTGTGAAGGAAGAGTGTCGGGGGTATAAATGGTTGTGGCATGGCCGTTAGTTTATGCTTTCTACCACTGTCACTGCTTTTTTATGCACTCGATGTGCATACACAGGCGGGCTCATGAACACCAAAAATGCTGCGCTGACTAAAACTAGATTCATTATTAATAGAAGCTTTGCTATGCCCTTCCCCTTCCTTCATTGAAGGTGGCGCCTATACTGTCTGCTGGCTACTGCTGGCTGATAGCTTTTCGCATTTCTTTGTGCCAGTGCAAACTGCCACAAAACTTAGCCCAAACTTCTTTAGATATTGTAGCAAATGATGTTCGGAAGTGCTTCTATGATTCTGCACAAACGCAGACCCTCGCCTTGTCTTCGTTGTCGTTTCTTTGCTGTATTTAAACCTCGTTCATTCGATCACAATCATTACTTCTAAGTTATGGCCGCTCTCCGATGGAGGCGGAAATGTTGTAGGCCCGTGTGCTCAGATTTGGGTGCACGTTAAAGAACCCCAGGTGGTCGAAATTTCCGGAGCCCTCCAATACGGCGTCTCTCATAATCATATGGTGGTTTTGGGACGTTAAACCCCACAAATCAAATCAATCAAGTTATGGCCGCTTGATTGTTGAGACATCATCTACAAAGCTAGGTTGGGCCGCCATCAAGCCACCGAAGACAAGCTTCAATGGTCAGACCATCGTCGCCACTGTGTCTGGCCAACGATACTAGACTATATGAGGTCAATCGCCATTTTCAGACTGACTGCCCCACTTTACCTATACTGTCTACGGAGTCAAACCAGCTTTCGTCACACTATGTCTTGCATTGGCCGCGCCAGCTCGGTGGTGGTGAAATACTGTTGTTTGCTCTATTAATAAGTCCAGCCATCTTGAGGATCATCTTGGTATAAAATATGATCGAAACATAATTTTAAAAGACAGTGGCTGGTGAAGTGACAGTGGTCGTAAAAATCAGCGAAGTTGACACGTCAGTGTCAAGTTCGCCAACAATGTTACGTGCATTCCCGAAAACTAAGGGTGATCACTAGAGCTCATGGGACATAAATATGAACAGTTACAGCTACATTCATAGGACACGTGCTATCGCTTCAGACAGTTGAGACAGTTCACTAAAGAATTGTCGATAGCATTCGCCAAATCTTGGATAGCAAGTGCCTGTCTTCAGCCATATGGTTCGTGATTTATACTACAGCGTAATAGGATAAGCATCTGACAGTGGTAAGCCATTGCCGCTTGAAGGCATCATTCACACATGTCACATTCCTGTAAAAAAACTAATTGATTGGGATAATTTTGTTTTTGCTATGGGAATGTTGTGTGAAGCAGACCGTGATATGCTTCAAATTCAACATGTCACTGCATGCACGACAGCAAGAGGGAGTGGTACGAAAGGTAAATGGTTGAGGGAACAGACGGAGAGCACAACAAAGCAACCTTTGTATGAGAGTATTGTGCACGGTAAGAACCCGCTTTCCCCTAATTATCAGGGGAAAAAAGCTTCGCAGCATAGGTGATCTCCAGTTACAGGCCGACGCTTTAGAGAAGTTTGATCATCATTTAGGTCAATTATTCGCTTGAAAACGATGTCTGACTTCAAGGTTTTGCACGAAATTTCATTATACCGGGATAGGGGTCGTTGCTGTGGCGGTTTATTGTGTATTTACTTTATGTGGTGCAACTTTGTTTGATGCTACACCTATGGAGACTACAGGAAACCAAATACTAAAATGAATCAAATCAAGCTGTGAATATTGGCTATGAATATTTCCTCATAGTAAGTGAAAAAAGAAACTTTATATTGTATTTTCTATGTGCAGCGAATTTTCGGCAGTTGCGCCATGTGGTATGTTTGCTAAATGAGCGATATTGAACTAAATGAAAAATACCTATGCTCCAACAAGAAAGGCGACTTAAAATAAGTGTCACGTTGCGCAGGTGCAGATGTCGCATAAGTGTGATTTGGGAGCCCACGGCTGATTAAAAATTGCGGATTTATTGCGTAACATAAAATACTTCATTATCATAATGTCCTAATTATTATAACAAATTAACAACAGGTTAATCTGTGAACGTGCAGCTTCGCACATCATAATAAGCCGGGTACGATGAATTTCATTCGCGTCCTGAAGATCAACTCGTAGGTCGGCGCAGGCGGCTCACACGTCGGTACACTACATAGCGCTTAACGTTACTGCCGTATATTTCAACTTCTGCGCCTTCTCGACCAAAAAGAACTTCACTGTGAAGGCCTCGCCACCACCAGATTTCTCTATTTTCACAGTCTGTGAAAGCCACAGAACACAAAACATATGATCCTTATAATAGAGTTGGCCGACATGTGGGGCATCGCGACTTCAGCATCAGGTCTTGTGAACTCAAATGCACTGAATAGGTAAAGTACTAATATTCTGTGCAGATGATGGTTATATCGACGATAGATAGAAACAGTTATAAGCGAGACGTAGATGCGTTTTTTTTTCTACTTTATATGACGCTCATTTTTTCACCATAACAACGATTACGCAGAAAAACACGTTTACACAGCACGAAAAGAATATGACGTCCACTTCAACATTATACTTAGCGTCTAATTTTGTTGCGCTGCTTTTAGTTTATTCACACACAGTCGCAGTTTATGTGCACTTTTTCTTTTATTATAAAGTGAAAGAATGCTGACGATGAATTGTGAACCATTGGGGACCACATGTGTAGATTAAGTGCTTGAAGATTTTGAACTATAAGTGAAAGAGAGGTACGAGGTAGTATTCATTGCTCTATATGTTCATGGCCGGGCTAGCGAAAATGATATGTTTCTTGTTTGGGCATCGGAACAGATTTCACGGTGTTTTCAAAACGTGTGCTGCGCGCTGCAATGTTTTCGCTATATCGACGCCTGCTCTTGACTCACTTGTAGTCTAAACAGCTCCCGACTGACGCAGACCGAACACCCTGGTTGTGAACTTGTTTTGAAAATATCCTGGCGTTTCAAAACTCGCTCACTCGGCCAATTTAACAGCGAGAGGTGATGATGTACAACAAGACAATAATAGCGCCTTCGTATAAACACCTCGAAAACGTCATTGTTTTGATAGTTTTTTGTTCAAATATAGGTTTGTCCAAAATAGACTGGGCTGTTAGTCGGTGTATATGTTACATTCATCTTTAGAGAGTTCTGTTTCAAACTTTGTTCGCTCATTTCTCAAATTTCTCAAACTATATTATTTAGTTACTCACCTAAATTTATCCAGAGGACACTACAATATTTCTTTATGTATTTATTTAATTATTTATTTTTATTTATTTACAGAGTACCTAAATAGCCATATAGGCATTACGTAGGGTGGGGGGGGGGACGAAAAGAATCAGTACAAAGGAATTCATAGCAAAATGCATAAACAAACATACAAAAAATCACTGTCACATTTATCAGAACATAATAATGGATCACAATATACATTTTCTTACACACAGAACATACCTAATGCAAGAAAAATGAATCATTATTTGTTATATTAACTAAGGCGTCATTTAAGCTGTTATACTCATTATTGTTTTTGGAAAGAATGAGTAAAAAAAGTCTTTGATCTGCATTTGAAGGTAGATATCTTTTTGCTATTGTCACAGCGCGTTGATGTGTAGGGTGGTTGAACAAGGCAGCTATTGTGATTGATTCCAGTGTTAGACTGGTATATTTGGTGCAACAGTTTAGGCCGTAGTTTTTGTTGACGTACACGTAGCAGATCCCACCACAAAGTGGCCTTCATTTTGGAAACACTGGCGTAGAGGCTATAATTATTTAAAAGAAACCTTGCCGCTTGGTTTTGAAGTTTTTCTATTTTATTTATAAGATAGTTTTGGTCGGGGTTATTTAGCGGAGCAATTGCTGAAAAGAGCGAATTCTCCCTAGTGTTTATGCAATTCGGTAAGAAAGAGCCCTTGCACTTATCCTCAGAAAGTAAGATTACGCTCTTACAGCACACTGACTCGAACTCAAAAGAGAGTTCACTTGTATCTCTAAAGAGAGTGCTAGAAGTGGCAAGCCGAAATCTCACTCTTTTTCGTTCTTAGCATAAGTCAGTACTAAATTGTTTGAATGTTTGAAACCACACCACATAAAAATGACTCAGCTATCTCAGTAAAGACTTCAACAGTTCACAAAAGGATGTTTAGTGCGTCATTACTTTTTCAATTGTGACGCAATGCTACATGAAGAAGCTTGTTTGTTCGAAAGATCCACCTAAATTAAGTTCTATGGCCCTTTTGGCGTTTCTGGGGAGTTCGGGGCTGATAGACGCCCTGTGGCAAACTTTTGGTATGAAGACGTGAGACTAAGAGAGATGGAAGAATTGCTGGATCATGTGCCAGGTTAAACCCATCTGATTAACACTAGCACAAACAACAAGAACAACTACACTAACGATGACGATGATGATACAGCCAACAACACTGTAGCCTTTGCTTTTATATTGTATATAAACACATATTTACTGTGTCATCGAGTTCTGCTATTCGAAAGACTCATTCTTCAAGAAATTTGACAAAAACGAGAACGAGGTGGTTTTGTGTCTGGAAACAGTCACCGTTTATAATCCCGGACATTTTGGCTCCATAAATATGGACTGATGAATTCACGTCAGCGCCCTAGCACATTATCACTTATAAAGCACAAGTTTTGTCTCAAAACAAACTAAAACAACTCCTGCAGTCTTGAATTCAATGAAAAAAACATTATGCCAAATAACAGAAACCGCAATGCCCGTGATAAGTTAGACAGGAAATTTCACCAATTTTATTGCAATTCTTGTATAAAAGGTTATCTGTGTAAGCTGGTGAACAAAGCGGGCTCCATCCACATGATAACCTGTATTAGTCCACTATTACCCGTACTTACCAGGGAACTAGTAGAAGAGGGCTGCTGTGGATAACCTTGCCAAACATATAAGAAGAGTATGTAAACCATAATGCTTAAACTACACCAAGGCAAAAGCTAAATAGTGCCTTTTTACTTAAGCGATGGTGTTGGAAGTAGGAAAACCACTTAAGATATTGTGGTAGTGCGAATAATTCACTGAATTTCACAACGCCTATCCAGATTCTACAGTGCGAGCTCGGAAATGAACACAGGGTCATCGCAAACAATGCCCTGCAATACATACATGAACGGGCTTAGCAAGGATAATAATTTTAGCGTTAAAAGCCCTGCTTGCCGCTGCAAGCAAACAATTGCTCTGTATATTTATTGGTATCACCACCAGAACTCTGCCAGAAAAAAGGCTCGTTAGACACATTTGACAATCGACTTTTTGTCGAAAGTAAAAATCCCGGCACAATCGCTTAGACCTAACTCACCGCAGAAGGCTCCGATAATATTGTTGCGCACTCTTCGTACAACTGGTCTCAGTGACACACTTTAAGATGTGTCATATTCTCCTGCTTTTACATTTTTCATCCTCTTACCTTTTTTTAAGACTGACTCCTTTTCTTTTTTCTTTCATTCACTTTTCCCTCTCACCCAGGAAAGGGTAGTCAGATGGTTTAGGAACAGGCTAATCTTTGTGTCTTTCCGTCAGCTTTTACCTTCCTCGTCTTCCTTCGCGTTCATTTGCTTAGTTTCTAAACAGCCTCTCTTTGAATGAAACCCAGAGGTAAAATCTGCGAAGTATGCTTAATTGCAAGCATTGCTCACCATTGTCTCACAGACATAACTGCTCAGCGTTTGGAAGGCATGTGCTGAGCAGCAGCTTTTCAACCTAAGTACTCATTCCTTTATTACGAACCAAAGCTTGATGTTGAACCAAAGCTCGATGTTGTGGATTTCATTTCCGGCCTCCGCAGCCATGCTATATTGCCGAGCCAAAATGCAATCACATCAGTGCGCTTTTACATGAGTGCGCGTTGAAGAGATGGCTGAAATCAATCCGTACTCCACTTCTAACGCGTGACTTGCAATCATACCGCACTTTTGGCACGTGAAATCGAAGGTTCTATAGTTTTGAGTGCAAAGCACTTAACGTGGCCACGCTGTCGTATCCTGTCATATTCGTAACGCAGGCTAGCCACATTTTTTCTGGCCAGCTGTAGCATTGTGAGCGCTTGCTTGCACCAAAGATGTTTTCATCCTCTTGCTCTTCAATCGCCTTGATGATGATTATAAGTGCGGACAATAATATTATAACCAAGAAAAATGAAAAAAAACACGCATAAAAATTGAGAGGAAGCATGCGAAAAACATAAAGAAAGAGCAAAAAAAAAGGTAGGACGAAAATAGAACTGAATTGAAGAAAAAAAAAGTGCAGAAAAATACTCACGCAAAATTATTATTTTATCTTGCGCTTAGTTTTTCGTACATACATTAAAAAAAGTGAAGTGTAAGGACGCTAAAAAATGGCATCGCTTAACGTGGCGAGTATACTGAGTGACACAAATGTTGCAGCAAAATTACGCAATTAATCAATTGGATTGGATTGGATAAACTTTTATTTGGTCCTCCAAAACACAGATCACTGTGTTGCGGGCAGCTCCCACGTGGGGACTGAGATGCCAAGCTCCTCAGCCGCCTCGCGGGCTTGGTGAACAGCCCAGAGCTGATCTGCCAAGGACGAGCTGCGGATTGCCGCCTCCCATCTGGCAGAGGTGATGTGCGATAAATGAGCGAATTTGGTGCACTGCCAGAGCATGTGTTCTAATGAAGCTATTTCCCCACAATGTGGACAAAGATTACTTGGGTATAGGTCAGGGTACATGATGTGTAACATTTTCAAAGTAGGGTACATCCGCGTTTGCAAAAGCCTTAATGTAAGTGCTTGGGGCCGGGGCAATTAATCAAAGTATAGAGCGAAATCGACAATAAAATTTCTTTATACACGTCCAAAAACGTGCCCACGTAGGAAGACACAATTTGAGGAATTCGGAAACAGGGTGTGAAGAAGGACACGTCTCTGTACGAAACTCATTAGTAACCTTTGAACAAGGCTTGGAGCTATGTTTTTGGACTGCGACAAACATGCACGCTCTGCCCTGAGCAGCTGCGGCTTGGACAAACATTTGGCCAAGGGGAAGCGAGTCTCCTCGTGGCCCACTCGGGGATAATTGTGCTGCGGGAAGAGTCAACAAAGGAGCGCGTCGCCCTGTTTAGATCCCGCGCCTGCAAAAAGGGCGGTCGTGTTATTCTAAGCGTAACAGCTCCACCAGAAAACGTCGCTATCGCACCACGTGAAAAAAAATGGTGTTGCAGCATCGTAAAGCGTACATAGAGGCAATGCTTTGAGAACGGCTCGATAATAACAGCGGGGTGTTTCGACTCTCGCGTGCACTGACACTACAGCAAGCGGAGCATTATTGTAAACTTAAGACATTATTGTTAGATTTTGAGTTTATTATCCGCTAAAGTAAAAAAAATTAGGGGAACCTAGAGCTTCGCCTTTGGTAGTCGAATGCGATTTTCATCACTCCTCCACTGGTAATACCACGAACACCATGATTATGAGCTTCATAAAGAAATAGACACAGAGAGAAATTTAGGGTAGCTAACTGAATCAGATGTTAGTATCCTGCCTGCTGAGATTTATTTTGGCTGCATGACATGACACCTGCTTTTGGACAAACTGCGAAAACTCCCCGGTGCCACCCGGGTTTTAAGTCCACAACATGAGGGGAATAATCGCAGTATATGGACCACACCCGGCACTCCTCCCTCGGTGCTCAATTAATTATTTAATCAATCAATCAATCAATCTCAGATTGATCTTTACCAATGGTGATATAGCGTACCGTCATTCACCCGTTTTACACCAATTTTCACTACACGCAACAATGAAAAAAAAAGAAAAGCCTGCACGGAAATTTCGTTTATTGTTTAACAAACAAATACCAATTTTCGGTCTTTGTGGCTGCAAGCTGCTATATCCACCGCCAGTTTGAGGTAAATATTCGCGCCTTTGGAGGAGAGTTTTTATTTGATATAATCAATTCAGGACAAGGAAGAAAATAGGGTAATATTAATAGCTTCAATCTGTTATCCCGATCAAATGATGTGACAATGAGGAGCGCCGTAGTGGAGCTCTCCGAAAATTTCAACCTCCTGGTGTTCATTTAATCACATCGACATCGCAAAGTACACTGGCTTCTACTATTTCGGCCCCATCGAAATTCGATGGCCGAGGTCGCGATTGAACCCGCGACCGTAACGTTGATCTCGTTCACAATAATTCCTCATGGCAGCTAGATAGATAGATAGATAGATAGATAGATAGATAGATAGATAGATAGATAGATAGATAGATAGATAGATAGATAGATAGATAGATAGATAGATAGATAGATAGATAGATAGATAGATAGATAGATAGACAGACAGACAGATAGATAGATAGATAGATAGTAAGATAGATAGATAGATAGATAGATAGATAGATAGATAGATAGATAGATAGATAGATAGATAGATAGATAGATAGATAGATAGATAGCACAAGTGAGCTAATGATGGAGAGAGATACATACAGCGACAAATTTTCTCAGCAATAAAGGAACTACTTCGGAGAGTGGGAAATCGAAGAGGCTCTTTTGTCGCTCTGCACAGGCTGCTCATTATCACAGTGACGTCTCACCTTCGTCGGAGTTTACAAAATCGTTCATTAATTATGCCTCCCGCGTGGCCAAGTTTTGGAAAAGCAGTTTCCTCCATGCCGTCTGCAGAAGCTCCTAACGCCTTTGTTTCACTCAAGTCAAGGAGTGAGCGGGTGGTCTTAGAGTGCGCTTAAACTGGAAAATAAATTTTTCGCTAAGGTCAGAAAGAGAAGCTGAGACGACAGTGAACTTGCCTCTAAGTCTTCGCGTGCGGCATAAAAGGGTAGGGTCGAGCACACACGTCATAATCAAGCAGCGCCCAATTAAGCACCGCTGCTGCTTAAAAATGAGCGGGTCTCTTGCTGACTTAAATCTGAGAAAGAAGCCGCTTGAAGAAAACTTTGCGCCCGACTGAGGCAGCTGCACGGGATCCCGTAATAAATTTTGCGCGGGCAATCACGCTCGAAATGAGATGCAGCCCTCCATCCAGCCCCATTTCCTTCGACTCTTTTCTTTTTTTCATTTTATCGATGTAGCCTTTTGCAGTAGGTAGATTACTAAGACGCTTGCATAAAAAGAGTGCACTTGCAACTTTAAAAAGAATGCTCTTGGCGGAATGGCTTAAAGAACAGTGATTAATGTTTCTAATACGTCACTGATGCGCCGGTTGATGGGTCATGTAAGAACACGCACCACACCAACACCCTGAGTGCGTCATGTGTCTTTTTCTTCGTCGGCCTCGGTCGATCAGTGGCTAGTGTGTTCGGCTGCTGACCTGATCGTAGCATGTTCGATACCGGCTGCGAGGTCGCTTTTCGGTGGAGGCGAAATAGTAGAGGTGTAGTGTGCGAAGTCAGCGCACATGAAAGAACACTAGATGGTTGGAATTTCCGGAGCCCCACACTCATTATGTCGTGCTTTTGAGACATATATCTCTACGAATTGTTATTATGTTTCTTGTTGTTATTAAGTTGTCAGAGTTGGCATTGTTAGATGTTTATATAACCAGTTCTTTGCACTTGCGCAACGATGCCAAAGGAAACATGGATATTAGGAAAGCAATGACTAATAAGCCAACATAAAGCGCTGGCACTCTCGAGTATTGTAGCTCTGGACACTGCTTCATAAATCAGCTTCAGTGGATTACCCTTATCTACTTTTGATCTTAAGCCAACGGGACAGCTGTATGATATGAGTACATATGTAATGTTCATAAAATTGGAGAGCCAGCAGTGCAACAAAAATTGACGTTTCACGAACTTTAGGGTCTATTCAAGAACTAGTTACGAGACGTGGCATGGCTCTGTGGTGGAATACTTGATTGTCACGCAGAATACTAACTTTCCATTCTTTCTTAGGCCATGACAATTATTCTTTGCATTCATCGGGTCATAACTGCCGATGTCAGTTTTCTCTTAACACTCGCGCATTAAAATTACGCATATGTGTTATCACCGTCACAGGGTATATACTAAGTGTAAGTCAACTGTGGCACGGACCCGCATACCAGTGAACCTCCCCCCCCCCCCCCCGCGGGTATGCGCCACTGCCTGGCGGAAAGAGTTTGTTGACGTACGCGATGGGATTGTGACATGCGTGGTGGGGACAGGGATGAGGGAATTTGAAAGATGGAGCATGTATGTTGGGAATCATCGTCATGCGAATCGTGTGGAGGGAACGTGACCATGTTGTAATTGAGCGACCCCCTCATACACAAGACCTGCAAGACCACCCTTGTTCTATCACAGTCCACGAGCATCACTCGTCTGCTACAAATGGGGGTGTACAACACCCTTGGTGAAGTAGTGGAAGCCCAAAGAGTCTCGCAACTCGAACGTATGTCCCTGACAGCCGTGGGTTGGTACATACAGCAGAAACTCGGCCTGAATTATCTCAGAGAACAAGGTCAGAAAGAGGACATTCCACACGACATCAGCGACATGCTCATAGTTGCCTCTATTCCTAGAAATATGCACGCCAAACATAACGAGGGCCGACGCCAGGCTTGTGATAAGGCACTGCTGCGCTCCTTCGGCGGGGAGAGGACTGTGCGCTTCGCGCATGCGGCAGAATACACAAACAAACACCGGTTCACGGCGGTTGTCGTAGATGTTAACTCCCGGCTTACCCAGGCGTGTAGTGTTAGTGCAAAGTATCCAGACACCGCGGAAGAGCTCACGATAGCGCTTGCGTTTACCGGCCCCATCTGCGAGACAGTTGTTAGGGACTCACAATTCGCAGTTCGTAACTACGTGCGCGGACGCATTTCTCCCGAAGTTCTACAGATTATGAGGAACGCTGATCGACAACAATTCAATAGCACCGAGATTCTGTGGTTCCCAACACATGTCCCCACCACCACCGACGAAGGCCCCCCAAATTCGAATGAGATGGTACACCACTATGCTCGAGAAATGACCCACCGCGCAGAGTCTGAGACCACCTCGTTGAGTTCGGACCTCCTGGTTCAAAATGTGGGACAATGCTTAGTGAAGTATAACGACAATAACAAGCACTAGTATACCAGTTTGGCAGTCCGATATGGCCCCCACCTCACCCTAAGCTGAAACGATGCCAGGCAGTCATCTTGCGACAGCTGCAGTCACACACCTCCCTCAGTCCGGTGCGACTGCGGCACATTTTTCCCGCGCAATACCCTAGTGTTACCTGGAAATTATGTCAGACAACTCGAGCGACAACGTCACACATGTTGTGGGAGTGCTCTGTTATAGCAGCTGAAATGGCAGTAGATCCGAATGCTCTTGCGTTGAAGTGGGCAGCCACTTTGTGGAGCTCGAACTTCAAGACACTAGAGGGGGAAATCCAGTGGGCTCTAGAGGTGGCCATGAGGCAAGGCTTTGAAGTGTCATGAGAGACATGACTTCGGGCTGTAAACATCGCCGAATTTTCATTAAAGTTATTTTCATTATTATTCATGTTTTCACCAGTGCGTCATATTCGTCAAAGTATTTTACCCTCCTATACTAAGTTTGCTTCACGCCAAGTTAAGGTTGGGATCACGAGTGCACCAAGAAGTGAGCGGCTAGATAGATAGATAGATAGATAGATAGATAGATAGATAGATAGATAGATAGATAGATAGATAGATAGATAGATAGATAGATAGATAGATAGATAGATAGATAGATAGATGCTGAAAGTGTTTGCATTACGCTAAGAAATTCTACGCATTTAAAACTGCGACGAAGTGCTGTATCTATAAAAAAGCGCTAACATTTATTTCATTTGCAAGAAAAGCAAAAAGGAAACATAGTCATCATGATCGTAAAACAGTTAAAACCCAATTGAGCTGAATACTACTAACTCAGCTTAGTTAGGGCCTGGTTTAGTTTTCTGCGGCCCCACTCGCTAACACTGTCAGATGCGATACCCATAAAGCCTCTGGAGAAAAGAATGCATGCGTGCTGACTCAAGCCAACAAACCGGGGAGCTCCTCTTACTAGGTTTAGTCAGCATTGTGCAAATATGAGAGTATAGGCTTTCAAACGGGACCAATGAAGTACACTTGGCGGCAATGAAGTACACTCGACGTTGTGGTCACTGAAGCGAAGTGGCTAGGTGCCAGCGCGGGGCCTTCAACTGACAGCATGCGTTACCGTCGACTACGCTGTCCCTAATATTAGTAGAGATTGTGTTCCTCGTGGTGACGAGCTGTGTAGTCTGGGTAAATGGCACTTGGTTTTGAATATAGTGGCAGACCTTTCGATCAATAGACTATGATCTACAAAAAAGGTGGTTCTTTCTTTTCCAACCAACCAAATGTGTCTCTAGACGACATTCTTCACAAGTCTGATGCCTGCAAAATTATGACACTTCAGAGCTCCTGTTCCAGCTTGGTGAACTCTACCATAAGAGATATATCTTCCTAACCATAAACGAATGGCTGGCAGGCTACGAAAGGCACAATGGCACGACCAGAAAAAGACAGCTGAAAAAATTGAACGTGACGGTGACAGTCGACTGTGTTTCGATGCCACCGCTTTTTAAAGAAGAGTTATTAACACGCTATTTTTCACGCGTAGATGAAGGTTGTCTGGCGGGAATATAAGTTCTAATGGAGCTCATATCTTGAGGACAAACGCCAAGAGTCATTTCTTTTAAAAGGAAGACTTGCATCAACGTCCACCTTCTATTTTTTCTATTGAACTTTCAAAATAAGCGGAGTGGAGTATAAATTGAGTGACGACCATTGTTTGGCCGACAGTAGAAAGAGACAGCGGGATTCCGACGTGGTGTTCGACTCGAATGGGCGCATAGGCATGGGGTGTTGTGTTTTATTTAAACTTGAATAGATGGCCAATAAGCTTATCTTGTAGGCACATCTAAATTTGGATAATTTACAGTTTTTTTTTTGTTTTTACACCATACCGTCCATGCATTTGTAAGATTCCTGGATTTTACAGAAATCATCCCAATCTGCTTTGTTACTTTTTGCTAGCTAGTAGTGGCTTTCTCGAAGTGATTGTTCACTTGGCTTCAATACAGAGTTCGTGATTGCTATGATAGCAGGCAGACGTTACTGAACTTCTTCTGCGACAGTCCTCATCACAATGTGCCGAGAATGTACCTCGAAGTAGCTTTTGCTCACAGAGGCCACAGGTCAATGATGACAGAAACCATTTTGGAATCATGTCGTGGGCGAAGAAGGTAAAGGCACGGCTCAATTTGTTGATGGCATCAGACTTGCACCGGCGGCTATGGGCCAATGGCGGCAAAAATTATTTTGCGCGTGCGTGCTTTCTTATGTTTTGGAGCTCCCCCCTTCATTTCTCCAGTGTAGGGTAACGTACTAGTTTCAAATGCGAAGCATTTCTTAGCGAACTTCGGCGACTTTGAATCTATCTATCTATCTATCTATCTATCTATCTATCTATCTATCTATCTATCTATCTATCTATCTATCTATCTATCTATCTATCTATCTATCTATCTAACTATCTATCTATCTATCTATCTATCTATCTATCTATATATCTATCTATCTATCTATCTATCTATCTATCTATCTATCTATCTATCTATCTATCTATCTTTCTATCTATCTATCTATCTATCTATCCGCCTACGACTTTTAGTTCTCCTGGCCGTTTCGATAATGGTATCAATACGAAACATGGTATGACTTGACATGACTGTATGAAGAACATATTTGACTTGTCATAACATGAAAATTATGACACGTATCATGAATGTCATGATTTACAATTCATGGTCCTGCAGCTCTGGCGGTGGTTTCGATCACATGGCATGTTGAAACACTGGTATGGTATGCCATGACTGCATGGCGAACACAAGCGACAAACCCTAACATGAAAATCATGACATGCGTGTCATGTATTAACATGATTACGTGCCACGCTCATGATGTGCTCGCGGCTGTTTCGCTAGCGTCACATATACCAAATTTGGTATTACAGTACGTGAATGGATGACGAAGGTATGTGACTGGTGCAAACATGATAATTATGAGATGCGTGTCAAGTAACAACATGACGACATGCTACACTCATGATGAACTCACGGCCGTTTCGCTAGCTTAACATGTTACAAACTTGGTATTACGCGATGCGAACGGACGACATAGGTAAATGATACATCCAAACATGATAATCACGACATGCGTGCCATGTATACCAACATAACTACATGCCACACTGATGATGCGCTCACGGCTGTTTCGCTAGCTTCACATGCCGAGATCGGTATTACGGAACGCCAATGAATGACGAAGGTATGTGACTGATGCTAACATGATAATCATGAGATTCGTGCCACGTGAGAACATGTTTACATGCCACAGTGAAGACGCCAATACACTTCGACGTGATATGGTGTGCGGTCTCACCGGCGTTCATTTTGTCGCGTCACGCCAGCGTTGCCACAACAAGCGCCGGTCCTGCCATATACTCGCAGGTGCGCGCCGCGCAGCGTTGCTCTGACGCATGCGCGTTTCAGCGCGTCTGGATTCCCTCCGTCAGAAAAAGGAGGAGACAAAGTGTTGTCTGGGTAACGCATCGGCGCTTAATGCAGCATGTCGCATTTCGCGCCAGTTGCCGTCGGGCCGCGCTGACGGACGCTGGTCGTGCCAGGCGTCAGGTTATAGAGTATTCGCGTTTTACTAACGTAGCATCACTGTGCCCAGCGTGCGCGCGCGTCAACGCTACATAGGAGTATATAGGGCCCTTCGTGATATGCTTGCGGCCATTTTGCTAGCTCCATATATACGAAATTCGGTGGTACGTGACGTCAATGGATGACAAAATATATGACTGGTGCTAACATGATAATCCTGACACGCGTGTCATGTAAGAAGATGACAGCATACCACGCCCATAGCGTGCTCGTGGCCGTTTCACTAGCTCCACCTATACTAAATGTGGTATCACGTGACGTACTAGATAACGAAGGTAAACGACACATCCAGACATGACAATCATGACACGGAAGTCATGTACGGCATCAATTACCTCTACTTCGTAACGTTGTGCTGAATGTAAAGGGACATATCAACATTTCTCATTCGTGCTTCGCATATTATCGATTCCCACTGTACGTGGGATCTGCCTTTTTTTTTTAATGTCGGGTTAACAACCCTGTTTCTGTCCTTTTTCTTCCTTTACTCTCTCTCTCTCGTACATTTAGATTAGATAACGTATTTTTAATGAAGATTTCTAGCACAATTTCATGCTGTTACCTTTCGGCTAATATAGTACGAGAGGATGTGAGGGCCGTTTTCTGAAACTGCCGAGAACAGGGCCAATGTTTTGTTTGCGTATTGTAGATAACTTGCGAAACTATGTCGATCTTTTATATAGAACTGGCGCTGTATCATTTATTCACGAGATTCGTAGCAGCCGAGAATTCATGGGTTGCTCGCATGGATTCACATTATCTTTCCGATAGTCTACAAACGTTCGTTTAAATAACTTTGTCGATTTAAATTCATTAGATGAAGCAATTCACGTGTCCTCCCTAATGCACGCACTCTCTGATGACGAGTCGTTTCCTAATCTCTTTCTGCAGCGTACATTTACGCACATGTCGCCGGCAATTCTACGCTCCTCCTGAATCCAGCTGCGTTCAATACCGTACACGTTTCTTTCTCACAGAAAAGCCATCTACTTTAATGACTGACAATTACACTGAAGAATATTTGGTAAAACACAGCCTAAAAGTGGTTGCAAAACCGCTGTTGACGTAACACCAGCTGAGAAAACTACCTATTGAGCCAACGGGAAAACAAAATGATGTGAAGCAAGACTTGAAAACAGCACTTAAGCACAATCTCTCACTTATAATATTTGTTCTTAAAGGTTTTAAAGAAATAAAAGTCTTATGACAAATTATTAGAAAAAACTTTTGTAAAACACTCTTGAAAATTGTAATGATGAGTAACGTGTAAGTACATATGCGAGAAATCAGTAAATGAGTGTCTTCAAGCACACAGTTACAACGAAATACGTCTTACGCTGGAAATGTAACAAGTTACTTTAGCCGATCATGGTGCTTGCAATATCGCAGGGTAGCCATGACATACACGTTCATGATAGCCTATAGCATTTTCCTTTTCAGTATGGGCTACCTGGAAGCATCAATTCACACCCACACACACACCTACATGCATATATATATATATATATATATATATATATGTATGTATGTATATATATATATATATATATATATGTGTGTGTGTGTGTGTGTGTGTGTGTGTGTGGGCACACATACAAACATACGCATGAAGGTACGTAAATAAAGGTTCAACCCTGCTTCCTCACCGTGGAAATATCTGGCTAATTGATTGATATTTATTTATTTTATTTATTTACAATACTGCTACTCTCCTTCGAGAGCGTGGCAGTTGGGCAATACAGTAATTTTTACACACACAAAAAGGATGTAGACGTAAAAACATGCAAGCATAATAACAGGACATGAGGATCATATAACCATTGAGCAGTGCAGAAGTTAAACGTTAATTAGGCTATTAATACACAATGTATGCAATAATCACAAGATACAAAGCAAGTTATAGCCATTATACAGAGCTGAAACCATGCCGAAAGGCGATAGAAATAAAATACATGATTGAAGAAAGGAACTTATGTTAGCATTGGCATCGTGAGGGAAAACATAAATGGAACAGTTGTGACAGGAATAGCAAGCACTGAAAGCATACTCCAAAAATAGCTATACTACTGTGAAGGGAACATTGAAAAAGGTGTTGCTTTAACTATCGAACAGCAGATCTGGACCGGTGCGCCTGCATGCGTATAAACTGTTATGCGCACCCAGTTTTTTCTATCTGTGCAATAAATTCTGATAGTGATTGGGAGTTTGTGATAGTGGCATCAAGCTGGTTCCATTCCGCTATCGCGCGCGGGAAGAATGAGTACTTAAACGTGTCGTTCCTACATGCGTATTCTGACAACGTGCGCGCATAATTATTGCGAGGGGGTTTAGTGCGAGATATGTGGGGTTTAACGACCCAAAACCCCCATATGATTATGAGAGACGCCGTAGTGGAGGGCTCCGGAAATTTCGACCACCTGGGGTTCTTTAACGTGCACCCAAATCTGAGCACACGGGCCTACAACAATTCCGCCTCCATCGGAAATGCAGCCGCCGCTGCCGGGATTTGAACCCGCGACCTGCGGGTCTGCAGCCGAGTACCTTAGCCACTAGACCACCGCGGCGGGACTGAAATATCTGGCTACATTTTGGGGAAGCTCGCAAAGGACATCAGTTGGCACCATTACCCAAATATGAAGTACATGACGAAATCAGGCAGTAAGGTATTTGTTCATATTAAACATTCATCTTGAGGTAACTCTGCAGGTTGATACAGGCCAGGCAAATGTTTTAAAAGAAACGTCAAAATAATAGTTTAACGTATTTCATACATTAGTTATTCATGCTGTAGTGAAGGCAATTACGACTGACAATATTGATGAATGATTTTGCAAAATTGTGGACGCGCGCGTCTCATAGGCTGAGTGTTATCGAGCACAGGAAAGTAGCACCACGTAGATTTCAATATCAGCTTCTCGCCCACTGGCACAACGGCTAAGGTAACTTGCATAAAAAATGAAGTTGTGACAATTTTCTCTAAGATAAATTAGACTGCACTATGAATGCCTTTACGGACGTCTGCTACTTTAGTGAAACTCGAGTTTTGGAGCGAAGGAACATTCCGCGTGCTCTACGCGCTCTACGATTGCACAAGTTAACGGAAGCTGTCGAGAATAAAGACAGGTGGTGCGGTGCAAGAGAATATCTATCTATCTATCTATCTATCTATCTATCTATCTATCTATCTATCTATCTATCTATCTATCTATCTATCTATCTATCTATCTATCTATCTATCTATCTATCTATGTATGTATGTATGTATGTATGTATGTATGTATGTATGTATGTATGTATGTATGTATGTATGTATGTATGTATGTATGTATGTATGTATGTATGTATGTATGTATGTATGCATGTATGTATGTATGTATGTATGTATGTATGTATGTATGTATGTATGTATGTATGTATGTATGTTGGTGGGCAGCGCACGTAGTTTTTTTTGTGCGTGTACGGGTGCGTATGTGCTTATGTTCCCTTCCTGCCCTTCCTAGTATAGGAGCATAAATGATACCTTCTCTCCGTGTCGCACCAGCACCCGAGGACGAAAAGAAATGAAGCGCAGAGAACACGTGAATTTCACAGATATGGAGTAACGCTGACATGCGCCTTTCAGCGGCAGCCGCCTGCCCAATAGAAGCTCACTGAACTCGAATCAACGACATATGGGAACAGGTTGTCTTCTCGTCGCTTCACAAAAGTGCAGCATCAGGAACTGGCCGTAATGCCGGCCGAGATGAAAGGGCTTTCCGGTCTTCGGCGAAGCACTGACTGCTACTTTGATCATCGCAGAGAGGAAACAACAGCTGCTTCGTGAATAAGATCCTGACGGGGGCCTTATGGTTCGAGATGAGATAATGCTGCGAGGACGGAAGACTGCAACAAAGGCGATCAGTAGACGGCGGCATTGCATGTCGGGAAGCAGCGTAAGGCAGTTTTGTGCCTGACTTTTTTTTTTTGCTGCTGCTGCTGCTGTCATGTGGAAAGTACTCATTCATGACCACGTCATCGAATGTTTTGGTCATCTATAACACACAGTTTTTCTTTTTCTGCATAGATCCCTTAGACTCATGCACGAGGTGCCGCTAGGATAATATGCCTCTTGTAATTTGTTATGCGTTTCTGCTGCCGTTTTTGTCCTCTCTGTATCGATTATTCTGTGATGGACGTATTTTACTGGCACGAAACATTTTCTTCCGCCACGGAAAGCGTGATAATAACGCATCACTCTCTAGCTATTTCACGCGAGTTTCTGGAACTGTAAGAATGCGCGGCAATTAAAACTATTGCTGTCTCGATAAAAACGATGTATTGAAGCATCAATGCTGCTTTAACATTTACACATCATCAGTTAAATACAGCGTTGTTTCGCCCTATATACATACATAGATAAAAAGAGGTGAGAAAGGTAAAGGGAAAAATAACAACTAGATATACGTCTGGTTTGCTGTCCTACATTGTGGAAAAGAAAAATAGTATGAAAAAAAGCTTGAATGAAGTTTGAGCGTCACCTTCAACTGTACAACGTGATAGCTTGAATTGGCTCGGTTCCCATTCTCTTGTCGATCGGTAGCCTCGGCTCACAGTTTTTTTTTTTTTTTTTTTGCCACAACGCTTGCTGGTAGTGTGGTTTGGTAGACCCCACTACATATAATTTCTGTTTTGGTGAATGGGCGAGGTACCCGCTTCCCACCAATAAACCAACACAGTTGAATGCGCAGCTACGCGCTTTTTTTTTTTTTGATGATGTGGCTGTTAATGGTGATAGCTTCTATTCGTAGGCCTTTGAGTCTACTAATCGTTACACCATTCCAATATTTTGACGCTTCGTGCTATTCCAACCTTGTCATGCGCTGGGCAGAACTTATAGAGATATCGCATACGTTAAGCAGAGCAGTAAACTCCCCCAGACTCCTCGCACTGCATGACATTCTCAAAGAGTCCTCTTCCCAAGGGGGGACATCTGATTGCGACGCTGAAGCCGTGGGTTCAATTACTTCTTGAACCGGTGCTTGTTATTTATTGTTAATTTATCGAATTTATGTTGAATTTCCTCTCACGGGCAACGAGAGATTTTCGCTCTCAACTAACAACGGCGGCACCAAAATATACAGAGAACGAGCTTTTTAATGCTTTCGCGTTGTTCTTAGAAGATCTTGCAGTGACGGTGCAAAGATGGTACCAACAGCGAAGTTTTGGGGCAGTCCTTGTTTTTCTTTATTTTCTTTTGTTTTTCTTCTATTTTCAGTTTAGTTTTTCATAGCTTTCTTGTGTCTGTTTTTGTTTCTTTCGTTCTCTGATCAACGCTTTCTATCGTTTGTTTTTCTTCTCCACCTCTCTCTCTCTTTCTCTCTCTCTATTTCTCGCTTTCTTTTTTTCTATCTCCTCGCTTTTCTCTCTCACCGCGTTTTTCTGTTTTTTGTTTGTCTCTTCCTCACTATTTGTTTCTATCTTTTTATCAATTCTCTTTCTGCCTTTTCTTTTTCTCTTTTCCCCCTCTCTTTCTCTTTCTCCTTCAGTGTACTGGTTCTCACACATATCCCAGTTATTGCATTTAACGTCGAACAAATTGGTGCAGTGGACGAGAGAGCACCAGACTCATCGCTTCGGGGAGCGAAGCGGTAGAATACAGAAAGAGAGAACCTCTTCTACTTCTTCCCATTAAACATTATATTATTATTCTTGTTGGGGCAGTATCCTGCTATGCAGCTGGTCCTACTAATGGCAGCCAACTTCTTACTACGAGCAATGTATTCGGGACCAGTTTGCTTGCGCGAAACGTGGCAACTGTCAACTCAGTGGTCTTGATATAGACAAGAATAATGGACGAGCCCCAGCATGTGCAACTAGGACACCGTTTCCAATTGAATCCCCATCGGTGCCGCCATTAGTAGGGCGCATATGAATGCACGAAAATTAGGGAAATCTCCTATTCCGCCATTGATATGTACGAGCAAAATAAAGAACGAAGAGTGCAACTTCATGCTAGAGCACATATTGCCACGATCCGTTCTCAAGTTTTGATACCGCCTCGTTAAACGGTGCGTAATTCTAAGCGCAAACCACTCCTTCAGTGTTCGACAAGCTTTGGGGCTCTAGAAGATCGTTTCATTAATATTACGCTTACTTCAGGAACATTACACATTATTCTGGAACCCACGCGACCGTTAGCGATAACGCTAGAATATTCGATAGCACGCGTATAAATACCGACGCGCTTCACCACTTGTCCAGTCGATTTGCGGAAGATGCTCAGCTCGCCGCTATCTGTGCTGGTGTCTTGCTGTAATCTTACTTTTCTTTTACGTGGCCACACGCTCGGTCAAATAAACAGTTTAATTTTCGACCTACTGTCTGCTTTCTTCATCGACGTCACGACCACGTACCAATATCAATACACACTTTGTCGGTGAGGTCTGCAGCTTGATGCTTTGTGGCTTGGTTGGCATTTTGTGGAAGAAACATTCAAGGTACACGAAGGCGGAAGTATACACGTTGGAATGGACGACGCGCGTCTAACAGTTCATCGATCATTGATTGATATGTGGGGTTTAACGTCCCAAAACCACCATATGATAAGAGAGACGCCGTAGTGGAGGGCTCCGGAAATTTCGACCACCTGGGGTTCTTTAACGTCCACCCAAATATGAGCACACGGGCCTACAACATTTCCGCCTCCACCGGAAATGCAGCCGCCGCAGCCGGGATTCGACCCCACGACCTGCGGGTCAGCAGCCGAGTACCTTAGCCACTAGACCACCGCGGTGGGGCCAGTTCATTGATCAGTGCACCTTTTCTTTTCTTAGAGGTACTCGTGGCAAACAGTCGTGGAGGGCGACGGTCGAATCGAATCCTACAGGTCAGAACGGAAGCCGGTTTGGGAACATGTTTTTATGCGAGTGTCGAAATATAGTGGCATTAGCTGAAGTTCTAGTTACAGAGTCAAATACGCCGATAATTTCTTAAACTCTAATTATTTGTTTCTTCTTGAAGGCGTTCATGTTTAAACGAACAAAAACAATATATGTCCAATAAGTTAGCCACGGCTGATTTATAGGAGGTTTATTCAGCCAGAGTTTTCAGTTGTCATCTAAGACACCACCTCAAGAATAAAGTAGGCGAGTGTATCGGATGCTGCAAATGAAAAAGAAAAGTGAAATCTGCGGCTGACCACGATGTCGGAGGAGGAGGAGAAGGAGTGAAAGAGGAAGGACAGGGAGGTTAGCCAGTTCTCAGACCGGCTGGCTACCCTGTACTGGGGAAGGGGGTAAGGGGGATAAAAGATGAGAGAAAAGAGACGTTGTAAAAAAAGGGAGAGAGAAGGTCATCAGACGATCCACGACGCTGCTTACAGCCTGTCTCTAAGACCACTTGCCCGCAGAAAGCGAAACAACGCTCTCAATGCCTTGCGTGCAGAGGACGGTCTTGGCCAGTGTCCTAATACCCTTTCTTCCGACAATGGGCGAATGTCTAGTCTATCTAAAGCCTTCGACAGTTCTTTTCTTGGCACGCTGAAGCGAGGACACTCGCAGAGAAGATGGGAGAAAGTCTCTGCACAGCCGCACCACGCTGTCTGCGCGACCACGATGTCGAGTTTCCATTATGTGAAGGGTGTGGTCAAAAGGCTCCCAATAAGACCACTCATAAAAAAAAAAGAGTATGATGCCAAATTTTCCGCCCTTAATTTTTACGTAATATCATATTTCTGGTAGCCCGGCTGCACGTGTTCCCTCTATGGAGACAGCAGTTCGAAATTATGCAGTGTGGTCGTTTGTGCATATTACACGAGCTGCGCAAGGATGCGATGCAGCCTATAGCTGCGCGGAACTTTTTTTTTTTTCGGGTATTTTTGTAAGGGGCCGTGAGTCAAATCAGCCGAATGGCCTCGATGTTTTGCATGAAACTGCTGAACTTCTCTGCATGATTAAGCGTTTGAGTCTGTCAGTGTTACAGGCTACTCAGTAAAAGACCAAGTGACCAGGACTCGAAACTTGCTACAGCCCATCATAACGATTCTGTTTCTTCCAAACATTTCGCGGGATAACCGCTTTCCTGTACTCTGAATAAAACAAGTAAACCCATAGTTATGAACCTTTGCAGATTTTAAAGGTCCTTTCTATGAAATCCTATTTAGCGAACTCTCCTGCTAACCAGAAAGGTTATTCTAGTTCAGGAATAGCACTTGCATGGAACAGCTTCATGCGCACTGTTGGGTCTCCGAAAACATTACTGGCGACAGAGAAAACGCTACCTATGAAACTGCACAAAACAGGAAGATTGGTGTATCTGCGCTATATGTTCTGACTTGTTGTTCAGTAACGCTCGAATATGCAGATTGGAAAGGTTAAAGCCGCCTATTGAAATAAAACAATGCACAATGCACCAAAACAAACAATGACAATGCACCGATCCCCGCCTATTGGGCGGGGATCGGTGCATTGTCAGGCATTCAGTTGCCTTTTCACCACCCCTTTCCATTCAACCACTGGATAAGTGATGTATGTTTAAAACTATGATGATGAATAAACTTCAAACTTCAAAGATTCTACAATTTCAACTATTTATTTGAATACATATGTGCAAGCAGACAACACAAACAAGAAATATGCTTCCTAAACCTTCCAAAAAATTTTGGGTATGTAATATGTCTTGTGCCTTTTGCAAAGGTCGACAAGATGGTTATGAGGCAGCTGCTTCACTTAGTATATTTCCGGCGTTTTGAATGCGCTACAAAACGTGGAAGAAATAAGATGATAAGACACTCTGACAACTTAAACCGAGAAAAGACGTTCAAAACAAAGATGACCCCTTTTCATGCTCCACACTGCGTAAAACTAAACTAGTGTTATCTTCTTTTTTTTTTACGGACCCTCCTTTCTTGTGAGAAAAGGGACTGAAAGTGCTTCTTCATTTTTGCGCGTCTACGTCTTGCGCTGACCCCTCGTTTTTTCTCTTGCGAAAACCAACTTTGGAGTCCTATACGGGCTTTTTTTATTATTGCGCGCACGCTGAGTCTTCGATCGCACACACTGGTGAATCGTTCCAAAAGTGGGATCGATACTCCTTGTGCCTCCTTATCGTAAGCTCTTCAATGAGTTCCCGTTTCGTCATGATTTGATTGACTAAGATGAAGGAATCTGTGAAAGTTTGAGCGTAATAGAAATCCTAGAGCGGAAAAAAAAAGTAATAGTTTAGACCTGCAACGCCTATACGCTACTACAGTGGGAATTTCACTTTTATACTTTGGAAATAAATCAGTGTCTTATTTTAGTTTTTACAAATAGCATACGCTTCGGAAGTTTTCTGTCTCCTTGATTAGAAATTTTTACTGTGATTTTTCGACTGAAAGCGGTTGATCTGCGAAACGAATATCCAATACCCCTCTGCATTGTACCACCAATGACATCTTATTTAGGAGGTGCCATAGCTTCAAGTGGAAATAGATCGCTGACTCTCAGCATTTGTAGATATGCACTCAGGAAGCTGTCAAATGTTTTTTTATAACTAATATGCATCACTGATTAAAGGTGAATTGCAATGACTTACCTGTCACCTACCCGAAAACAAGAACGCATTTTACATTACACAAGCAAAAAAAAAGAAGAACTTCACGTGTAAACCATCTAACAAGGATATAAACATAAGCAAATGAGTGTTAAAGGCACTGGTGGGGCAATCCACGATGTTCAGTCTAGTCATGAGGTTACAAATAAAAGTTCTCGGAAAGCAAGGGATTTATCTGATTCGAAGTATACGCACTTCACTTCCAGGCTTCGGCTTGGTGATGCCTGGCCATAGCTGCTGCAGTTCGATGCAGGCGGTAAGGTAGGGGCCCGTGCGCTTGGATTTAGGCTACACTTCAATAATGAACCCCATGCGCCGCCGTGGTGGTCTAGCGGCTAAGGCACTCGGCTTCTCACCCGCAGGTCGTGGGATCGAATCCTGGCTGCGGCGGCTGCGTTTCCGATGGAGGCGGAAATGTTGTAGGCTCGTTTGCTCTGATTTGGGTGCGTGTTAAAAAACCCCAGGTGGTCAAAAGTTTCGTAGCCCTCCACTACGGCGTCTCACACATTCCTATGGTGGTTTTGGGACGTTAACCCCCCCCCCCCCCATATATATCTATAATGAACCCATGTGGTCAAAATTTGCCGAGAACACCCCAACATGGCGTGTTTGATAACCATGTCGTGGTTTTGACACGTAAAATCTGAACGACTATAACGGGTGACAGAAGCACTGTCGTGGCAGTGGGTCAAATAAAGGATCGAGGCACTTACATAAAAGTTTTGTCCGATTACGATAAGAAGACTTACAGTACTAGTGGTTTAAGGCAGACCTGATAGGGTAAAATGCCTATTATATAGGATGCAACAAATGACTAAAAATGGCCGGTGAGCAGAGCATATTCGTTTAAAGCGTTCCCAAAACATATACACTAAAAACTTTTTGAATTCACAGTTTCGTTACCATTTGCTTGGGTGCGTACTTGTTCTTCGACGTTTGAAGCTGATTAAGTGAATTTTTTTGTAACTATAGGTATTGCTTGCTGAAAAAAATTAAACAATAAAACGCACAAGGTTCCTTACACTTTCGACTCAAATGACTTGAATATGGCAGACACTTTATTGTTCTTTTCAGTCTATGTACTCACTCACCGCGTTTTCCTAACCCTGCAAGATTTATGCGGCTAAAGGGATTCTGCATGGCCTCCGGGATTAGATGCATTGCACGAACTTCACAGCTCAAATGATTTTGCACAGGTTCCGTGATCACACATTCGATGAGCGTCGATGAAATATGATGACGTCAACATGCGACGTTTTAGTGAGGTCATGGTGACATCATGCTGACGCAATGATGACGAAACTAAATGTGGCGTTTCGTGACGTCCTCACGTGATAATTAATTTTTGCATCACTCGTTTTGACGCTGACGCTGCAGGGAGCTGACGCCGATGATAATAACATTTTTATTTAAGTGCAAAAAAAAAATGGGGGGGTTCCCATACTGAGACACTTATGACAACCTCTGCGACATCCCGCGCCCTCTGAACGAGCACCCGAGAGACCTTGGGGACGCCGTCGCGAAGGGTACCTTTCCATTGATTTTGGCTATGGGTGAACTGAAGGAATCGTAGGAGGGGAGAGAAGTAGACAGCGGTATGCTATGCTATCACATTCGATGAGGCATCTAATGCATGTGGCCTAATAATTAGCATACTCCAAAATCTTCCCCGAACTGGCATCCCTCCCACGTATTCAAGGTATGCTGCACTGCACTGAACAAACGATACCATGGTGAGAAAAGCTGGTTTTACAAACATGCAATAAAGGTATAACAGAGGTACTAATGCCCGGAGACGTAACTTGCTGATTTCCACCCACACGTATACACAGCAGCAACAAAGACAGTTAGTTGTTTTATCGCACGCAACAGAGCACATTTGACAGGGCTTGTATTGCTAACAAGTGCGAAAGAAAAAAACGCCACGATGGTACAGGGTAGCGCACCAACAAACAAACAATGCCCACTCGGTGCATCAATAATTATTTCCCATTTCGAAGGGTAACGACAGCATGCTCGCGTCACCGGAACAAGCATGGCGTCGTTGCCGGTAGCAGTTTTACGTGCAGCCGGTTGATACGTATACGGGCGTCACTTTGTTATACAACCAAGCAGTACTGTGATAATCTGGGCCTGGCATCATAGGCACCCACATTGATATACAGTGGCTGCACGAAGCCACCAATTCAATCTGGCGCATACTTTTATGAGCATGTTAATATACCAAATAAAGGAAGGGAGTTAACGTGGAGGCACCCGATTACGAAGCAAAGCAAAGTATTGATGGTGGTCTTCATTTTCATTTGTTTAGAGGCAGCAATCGTAAGATAAAGATAATTTTGATTCATTTTATTGCATAACTTTATAATTATAGCAGTTAGTATCCTAATATACCGTAATCTATTCATTTATACTCGAAAAACCACACGGTGGCGTTTCTTATATTGCATTTGGTATGCTTTTATACGGAGGTGTTATAGAAGTTTAGTACACCTAGCATAACAAGCTTTGAAATAACAAGAACAACTATCTCGGATAAATACCAGTATACATCTTAGATTTGCACGTCGACCATATAAATGCCATGTGAATGCCATAGTAGTCCTTCGCCTATTGGCTAAAAATGAAGCTCTAAACCTAAGATTGAGATTTTAGAGTGCATCCCAAACTGGAATGTGGGCGCACTTAGTGCATGGTGCGCAAAGCGCGCCTCCTTGTGACCAAGTGTACTGCACAGTATTGCGTGGATGCAGTCGGTCGGAAAATGCGAAATAGAAACGAGGCGAAACAGCGGCTGGATTCGCCTCGTTCGGCTCCCAGTGGGGCCGATAGATCCCGGTAGCGGGGCGCTTTCGTATGTATGCGCTGGTACCGCATGCCGCGGGCGTCGAGCCGCGGGACCACTGCCACTGAGGTCGTAAATTTCGCAGCCCTTTCGCGGTGTTCGCTAGTGGTGAGAGGGTATTTGGAGCGTTTTTCTTGCTTGTTCGTTTTCAAACGCACATGACCATGATGTGTACGTGTATTGTAGACAAGGCCACACGCATGCTGCCTTTGGGATCAAAGAAAACGGAAAGAGACGGTTGGGGAACCGTTTGCGGTGCTGCTTCGCATCCATGAGCCGAAAGCGTATGTGGTGTTTGATATAAGTTCCATTCGAGCTTTTTTTTTTTTTGGTTTGTTCGTATTCGCCCGGCTTTGGGCGGCGGCTGCTGATGCGCACATGTTCAGAACGGGTGACAACGGCGCAGTGTGTGCGAACGCAGGTCTGCGCCAGGCCGTTAGGGCGGGTTGGCAGGCCGACACAATCCCGAATAAGTTATGCAGGGAAGCGGCTGAAACGTGCTGTTTTCTCACACCTGACAACTCTCTCGCGGCGGTAATGCGTGGTCGTGTCGGCGTGTTTCGCTCACCACTGCTGGAATACATCTTCGTTTGCTTCAAAAATTTTTTTTCGACTCTTTGAAGCTCCATGTGTATTGTTGTGTAGACTTTCCGAATGTTTTACCGGCATTTTCACTGATTACGGTCTTATCTGGGGAGAAATATTGTGGCTCGTGCCAGTTGGTTGACGTGAAATGGAGGTGATAGCAGATAAGTGAAACTCTGGTAGCTTTCTGTGGTCCATATCTAATTTCACCGGCAAAAAGTTGAGCCTTTCACCTCACAAAACTGAAGATAAACCTAGGCGAACTTCACAGTTTCTACAACGTTAAGTCCTCTTCTCACTAAGATCAATCTAGCATAGTTTTCCTTTACTCAGTTATTACATGGTCCTTCACCTTGCGATGGGCAAGCATCGCTTTCACAGGAGATAGACTTACTGGTGTGACGGCTGAGCAGCATAGTACCATATGAAGCCTTACAGAGTCGAGTCAACTTTCAGCTCTCTTTCGGCCGCTTTAACACTCCCTTTGACCGCACCTCTTCATTACACGCCTCGTAAATATGGCCGCCTATGGAGCCGTTGACCTGCCAGTCTTTATTTGTGCAGGAGGCTTCCTGGAAAGCTGCGATAGTGACCCACGCACACGCCACTCGTTTACGAAGGCACGCCTTCGGCGCAAGACAATGGAGACGAACAAAGAGACGCCCACCCCAGAAGAGCCGTGGCTGCTGCATGGCGTCCTTCTTCGCAGCTATTTCGAGCCTGAAGTGCCGCAGCCGGTCAGTTATTCTTTCTAAAGCATAGATGTCAGTTTGTCCTCAAGCTGGAGAGGCGGTCAAAAATTTTCAATGCTCCTCCGGCACGAGAGACTGAACTTTATTTCCAGCGAACCCTTCTCCTTATGTGGAAGAACCTGCTGCCAAAAAAAAAAAAGATTATTGATAGACGTGCTGTACGTCCCCCTTTTAATGGGACTTGATATCTTGCAGAAAAATTACGTAACACAAGTAACGTCTTGCATTATACTTATGTCGTCTACAGAAATAGAGTACTTATTGGGGCCGGTTGGTCTGTAGGCGCTGAGAAGGACAGTGACAGAGCATACGATAAACAGCGCTTAATCCGTTTTCGTCCTGTGTTTCTCTTGTTGGCGCTTTTAATCATTTTGTAGTTTTCTGTATTTATCGTTTTCTTTCTTGTTGTTATCACCCGCAGTACAGGGCCTGCGACTGAACTGAGATATAATGTGTTTCGTCAGACTAGCAATATAATTACGAAGTTTTGTGAAGTAATATGAAATGGCGCAAAGATGCCAAAATGAATAAAGAGAAAGATTAGCCTGTCACCTTACAAAGTTTTTTGTTAGATTTCGCAAATAGCTAGAATAGATACTACATTTGCTTTGGTACTATACTTTATGCCTAGTATTGATGTACTGGGCAGTGTTGCTCTGACGACAATTATACTGAATAATCATGACACGCATCTTATGATTATCATATTTGCACCAGTAACATACCTTCGTCATCCATTCTCGTCTCATAATACCAAGTTTGGTATATGCGAGAGAGAGAGTGAGAATTTATTAGAAGGCAGAGAGGTCGGCCTGAGCTAGTTCGCTCTAGCCTGCTACTCTACACAGGGGATAAGGGAAAGGAGAAGGAAAGAGGGATTAAGGGTGATGATGGAGACAAAAAGAGGTGGTGCGTATGTACAATAGCCACTTAGTATAGTACCCTACAGTCTAGTATCTAGTCCAGTGTTTTTTATATAGTCTAGAACAGCCTTTGTAGCAGTTTTTGACACTGTTTGGTCGTTCATTGCTGACAATATGTGGCTTTCACTTAATGGCGTTCGTCCGATGCTTGCCAACGTTGCAGTTAGCATTTTTACTTGCGCCACGTATAATGCACAGTCACAAAATATGTGAGCTATCGTTTCACTCACTTGGCAGCGTTCACAATTCGGGCTGTCCGCACGTCCGATTAGGTGGGTGTAGTGGCGAGTGAAGGCGACGCCCAGATGAATTCGGTGCGAAGCTAGCGAAGCGGTGATCGCATCATGAGCGTGGCATGTAGTCATGTTGTTACATGACAAGCTTCTAATGATTATTATGTTTGCACCAGTCAACTAACTTCGTCATTCATTCACGTACCGTGATACCAAATTTAATATATGTGACGCTAGCGAAACGGCCGCGAGCGCATCATGAGCGTGGCATGAAGTCAGGTTGTTACATGACACACATCCCATGATCATCATTTTTGCAGTGGTCACATACCTTCGCCATCAATTCACGTCCCGCAATACCAAATTCGGTATATGCATAGCTAGTGGAACGGCCGCGAGTACATCATGAGTTTGGCATGTAGTCGTGTTGTTACATGGCACGCATGTCATGATTTTCATGTTAGGGTCTGTCGCTTGTGTTCGCCATGCAATCATGTCATACCATACCAGTTTTGCAAATGTCATGTGAACGAAACCAGCGCAAGAACTGCAGGATCATTAAATGTAAATCATGACATTCATGACATACATATTGCTACGGGGCGCCACAAATGAACATTCTAGAAAAGAGGACGATGTTTAGCGCGAGCTCGTGCAGACCGGGCTCCATATTGTATGCCTGCCTGTTTACCGAAAGTAAAGGCATTTTTCAGACGCCTTCTCCCCGTAACATTTTGGTGGAGAGTGCGGGTCTTCCCACAGTCAACACCACGACGATTCTACGCAGCGGACGTTCCTTGGCTGCCTGTGCGATGCCTGATCAAGACGAACACGAGGATTCTTCGGAGACTACCCCAAGCGTGCTTCGTCCAACTACGCAGCCACCAACAGCACCGCATCCAGCTGCAACTAACCGCACCATCGTCCTGACTCAACCGCGTGACCCAGGCACATTTTCGGGCAGTGACAGTACTGACGTGGAGGAATGGCTTCAGCTGTACGAAAGGGTGAGCGCTCTTTACAACTGGGATCCGACGCTCATGTTGGCCAATATTATTTTGTACCTTGATGGTACAGCTAAACTTTGGTTTTCCAACCACGAGGAAGATATCACGAGTTGGGACATCTGTAAGCAAAAACTCATCGATCTCTTCGGCAAGCCCATCGGGCGTCGTCGTGCTGCGCAGAAAGAACTAGCGTCCCGACTCCAGTCCGGCACCGAGTCGTACGTCACATACATACAGCATGTGCTCGCCCTCTGCCGGAAGGTTGATGACAAGATGCCGGAATCTGAAAAGGTCGCGCACATCCTCAAAGGAATCGCCGATGACGCTTTCAATCTCCTCGTATATCGAAACTCATCGACCGTAGAGGACGTTATTAATGAATGCCGACGCTTCGAAGACGCGAAAAGTCGCCGCATCACTCCGCACTTTTCGCGTCTTCCCAACACGGCTGCAACATCAACCTGCGAGGACGCCCGTTTGGCACCAGCCCATGCTGCATCCGACAATATCGTGCGCATCGTGCGCCACGAAATCGAAGCAGCATCTCCTCTGTCTGACCAAGTCCAGGCCCCTGACGACTCTCGCGCCACGATTTCCTTAATCAAGAGTGTCGTACGCCAGGAACTAGCCAACGCCGGACTTCAGACGCTATGCCCCGTTAACCGACCTGACTACCGACTGCCCAGTACACCTAATATGTCCCGCGGACCGAACAACCGCCCACGTTACCGGAACCCGGCAGAATGGCGAACTTCCGATGACAGACCGATCTGCTTCAACTGTGGACGAGTGGGCCATATTTCACGTCATTGCCGCACTTCCTGGGGTTGGCAGCCATGGTCGCATTATGCCAACACCCGACGCCCACTTGCTGGCTCTCGGATGCCGATCTACACGGCACAAGATGATGCTTCGCCATCCAGGCCCGCCCAACCAAGCCGCTCTCCGTCGCCCTCTGGACGCATGTCCCGCTCAACTAACCGACGTCGCTCCCCCTCGCCCTCCTACCACCAGTCCTCGGAAAACTGACGGGCGCAGCTCCTAGAGGTGAGCCTGCTTCGACGACCCGACCCAAAATTCCTCTACACACGATACCCGGACACAACAACTTGATTAAAGTAAATGTTGACGGTACTTCTGTGGCAGCACTCATTGACACCGGCGCTCACATCTCAGTCATGAACTCCAGCCTTTGTGCTCGACTCAAGAAAGTGCTCACTCCTGCTCCGATCACTCTTGTCCGAGTAGCTGATGGTGCAACACCAGCGGTCACCGGGATGTGTGCCGCCCGTGTCACTGTTGCTGGACGTCATACCACTGTTCTGTTTTACGTACTGGACCACTGCCCACATGACATCATATTGGGACTCGATTTTCTGTCGGAACATTCCGCCCTAATTGACTGTTCTGCTGGTGTTGTTCAGCTCGTCCTACCACACGCCGTTGACCCTCCTGATCCTGCGCCGCCAAAGCTATGCTCCGCCGACTTTGTTCGCCTATCTTGTCGAGCTGTGACGTATATCGACGTCTCTTCTGATCCACCTGTGGCTGACGGCGATTATGTCATTTCACCTAATCCTACAGTACTCTGTTCGCTCAATGTTGCGTTCCCTCACACCATCATCACAATGAAGAACAACGTGGCATGTCTCCCTATTGTGAATTTTGGACTTTGCTCTGAAGTGCTGCCACGAGGAATATCCCTTGCAACCCTTGCCCCGGCCGGCGACTTCCACATATCGGCCTTAACAGAGGATACACCGTCATCTACAAGTATTCAGTCGCGCAGTACACTAGACTGCATAACTGGAATGATTGCCTCTGATCTCCCGGCCGAGCATGTGTCTGCGCTTCGTGGCCTTCTTGCGTCGTATGAAGACGTCTTTGATCTCTGCAACCGACCCCTAGGTCAAACGACCGTCGTAAAACATCGGATCAACACCGGTGATGCAAATCCAGTACACCGGCGACCCTATCGAGTTTCCTCCACCGAGCGCCACGTGATCCAGCAAGAAGTCGACAAGATGCTTGCCCGAGACATCATTGAACCTTCTTCAAGTCCTTGGGCTTCGCCCGTTGTGCTTGTGAGAAAGAAGGATAACAGCTGGCGCTTCTGTGTCGACTACAGAAATCTTAACAAGGTTACGAAAAAAGACGTATATCCTCTGCCGCGGATAGACGACGCTCTTGACTGCCTTAGTGGCGCAAATTATTTCTCTTCCATCGACCTTCGTTCCGGGTACTGGCAGATATCAGTTGATGACCTGGACCGTGAAAAGACGGCATTTATAACTCCCGACGGGCTCTATCAGTTCAAAGTAATGCCGTTCGGTTTATGCAATGCCCCGGCTACATTCGAACGAATGATGGACGCTCTTCTTCACGGTTTCAAGTGGTCAATCTGCTTATGCTACCTTGATGACGTCATTGTTTTTTCGCCAACTTTCGAAACACACCTCGAGCGTCTCTCAATAATTCTTTCGGTTTTCCGCAAAGCAGGGCTCCAACTAAACTCGTCGAAATGTCACTTCGGCCGCCGGCAGCTTACTGTCCTTGGACACCTTATCGATTCTTCTGGTGTTCGTCCCGATCCTGAGAAAATCCGTGCCGTCAAAGATTTCCCTGTGCCGACCTCTGCGAACGATGTTCGAAGCTTTCTGGGCCTTTGTTCTTACTTTCGTAGATTTGTGCGGAATTTTGCTGACGTCGCACGACCACTCACGGAACTACTAAAAAAAAATGTGGCTTTTGTGTGGGGACCTGAACAAACCAGAGCATTCGTTGAACTGACGAGTAGACTTACGACGCCACCGATTCTCGGCCACTTTGATATATGCGCTCCAACGGAAGTGCGTACCGACGCCAGCGGCCACGGCATCGGAGCCGTTTTGGCACAACGACAGCATGGCTGCGAGCGCGTTATTGCATACGCTAGCCGTCTTTTATCGCCAGCAGAGCGAAATTACTCCATCACAGAACGCGAATGCCTCGCACTCGTCTGGGCAGTGGCTAAATTTCGGCCTTATTTGTATGGACGCCCGTTCACGGTTGTCACTGATCACCACGCCTTATGCTGGTTGTCGTCCTTAAAAGATCCTAGTGGACGTCTCGGCCGGTGGGCTCTACGGCTACAGGAATATTCCTACACGGTTGTCTACAAATCAGGTCGCCACCATGAGGATGCTGATTGCTTGTCGCGTCATCCAGTAGACCCAGCAGACCTTTCTGAGAGCGATGAGTCTACTTGCGTTTTGGCACTTTCCGCGTTTAGCAACATCGGAGATCAGCAACGCCGTGATCCTCACCTCAGAGATATAATCCTTCGGCTTAGTGGTCCCACAACTCCTCCTTCTCTCCGTATGTTCCTGCTCCAAGATGGCGTCTTATATCGCTACAGCATGCATCCTGACGGACCTGAGCTGCTGTTGGTCATACCACAACATATGCGTCAGACTGTCCTTGCACAGTTGCATGATATTCCGACAGCTGGTCACCTGGGAGTTTCAAGAACTTATGACCGCGTTCGACGTCGCTTCTTTTGGCCCGGTATTTACCGATCCGTCTGCCGTTACGTCGCCTCATGCAAATCCTGTCAACACCGCAAAAAACCAGCAACCCTTAAAGCGGGACGCCTTCAACCCATTCAGATCCCATCCGAACCATTTTATAGGGTAGGTGTTGACTTACTAGGACCGTTTCCTTTATCGGCGAGCGGAAACAAGTGGATAGCAGTCGCCACGGATTACACCACTCGGTATGCAATCACACGGGCCCTTCCTACCAGTTGTGCGACCGACGTCGCTGACTTTCTTCTAGAAGACGTCATATTACACCACGGCGCTCCCCGGCAACTGCTCACCGATCGGGGTCGCTACTTTTTATCACAAGTTATCCAAGACATATTGCACTCTTGCGCAACAAAGCACAAGTTCACAACAGCGTATCATCCTCAAACCAACGGGCTCACGGAGCGGCTAAATAGAACCATCACGGACATGCTCGCCATGTACGTTTCTTCCGACCATCGTGACTGGGACTTCGCCCTTCCATTTGTAACTTTTGCCTATAATACGTCTCGGCATGACACTGCAGGTTTCTCGCCATTTTTCCTCCTGTACGGACGAGAACCTACGTTGCCCTTCGACACGCTCCTTCCTGCCGTTGGCCGCACGTCTGAATATGCCCGCGATGTGATTTCTAGAGCTCTAGAGGCACGTGAGATTGCTCGCCGGCGTCTGAGCGATTCGCAGGAACGACAACGACAGGTCTACAACGCGTGCCATCGTGATGTCCACTTCAGTCAAGGTGACACAGTCCTTCTCTGGACGCCGTCGCGGCGAGTTGGCCTGTGCGAAAAGCTGACTTCACCGTACTCGGGTCCGTACCGTGTGGTGCGCCAAGTCACCGACGTGACATATGAAATTGAACCTCTTAACGCCACCAGCGCGCAATCGTGTTCTGACATTGTTCACGTCACTCGGCTGAAACGATTTTACTCAGACCAACCAAGCACCGAGACGGTGCCTTCGCCGCCGGGGGTGATGCTACGGGGCGCCACAAATGAACATTCTAGAAAAGAGGACGATGTTTAGCGCGAGCTCGTGCAGACCGGGCTCCATATTGTATGCCTGCCTGTTTACCGAAAGTAAAGGCATTTTTCAGACGCCTTCTCCCCGTAACAATATTGCCACAGAGACTAATTACACTATCCGACATCATGAAGAATCAGCGTCCAGTCTTGTGCGCACTCCTGCTTGTGGCCGCACGACTCATGCTTCAAGTTCAAGGGCACATGTTAATGTGGGTTGGAGCTGCGAAGAAGAAGTTGCGCTGGCGGATGAACAGTTTTTGCTTTGGAACGCTCTAGCGGACTATTCCATTTTTTCGCACATAATTTTCAGGGCACAAGTTCGCCCATAATAAACTAGTTTTTGGCGTTTCTTTTCTCGCACCTGTTACAATATCACGATTTTTATGTCATGACTAATCAAATAGGTTCTTCACACAGTCTTGTTATGCCATACTAAGTTTGGTAATAATACCGTCATCGAAACGGCCAGGAGAGCTAAAAGTTGTAGACGGCTAAATAGATAGATAGATAGATAGATAGATAGATAGATAGATAGATAGATAGATAGATAGATAGATAGATAGATAGATAGATGATAGATAGATATAACAAGCCCCGCCGTGGTGTTCTAGTGGCTAAAGTACTTTGCTGCTGACCCGCAGGTCGCGGGATTGAATCCGCGCTACGGCGGCTGCATTTTCGATGGAAGCGAGAAGGCTGTAGACCCGTGTGCTCAGATTTGGGTGCAGGTTAATGATCCCCAGGTGGTCAAAATTTCCGAAGTCCTCCACTTCGGCGTCTCTCATACTCATATGGTGGTTTTGGGACGTTAAACCTCACATATCAATCAATCAATCAACCAATCAACAACTGGAATATGAATGCTATTTTAATTTTCTGCTATAGGTAGATGTATTGATACTGTGCTGCCACCCTCTGAAAGCATTCCTACCTAACACAATTTTTCATATCTTTTATAATCTTCCTTTAACCAAGTGATGATGTGGAATAATCATATGATGAGACGTCATGTGGTGTCACACTGACTTTATAACGGCGTATTGATGACAGGATGACGTCGTGAAATTTTGTGATGTGTGAAGTTATATGATGGCGGGACGAAGTGATTGCTTTTTGCATCACCATTAATGGCATTGACGCCGTGGTACGCTCACTCCGCAGACACAGGACACCGGTGAATTTTCAAGCTTTATTAGCTGTCTCAAGCACCAGGCCTAATCAAAAGGCCCTATGAAGCTTGATTTGGGCTGCTCACTTGAGCAAAAAAGAAATCTATTCTCGCGCTTCCCCATGTATATTATGACGTCTTGCAGGGAAAATAAATCATAAAGAAGAATACAGCGAGTACGGCGGTTTATTAAAGGCTGCCGGGACCTCAATTTTTACAGGATATGGGTCATGCCAGAAAAAGTACCTAAGAAGCGGCAGATCTTAAAAATTTTTATCGCTATGTCTTCTCTTTATAACTCCAACTATTGACGTCAAATGCTGACCCACCAGCCTTGTCCCACTGCTCTCATTCTATTGTCCCTATTCACAAAAAGCTGAAGAATGAATGTCTTGAGCATTTACTGCTTTGGTTTTATTTTTGTTCCTAAATACACGTTTTCACAGTGATTATGCCAGCTTTGCTCAGGTAAAGTTGGATTGGGTTAGGAAATATATCTGTCTAGCGATGGTTTGCGTCATATGCAGTTTGATAGTGCCATTTAAGGATATAACTAACGCTAACTTTCATATGTACCAGAGCAGCTCTGACTATTTCATTTTTCTTAGTGATGTAAAATGAAAACAAAGTAATGAACGGTGGGCATGAGAAGAAACATATTCTGCACATAATCCCGCTGTAGAGCTCCGCAACAGAACTCAAGAAATGCTGAATCTGGGGACATGCAGTTTGCGGTATAAATAAATAAATAAGTAAATATATATATATATATATATATATATATACATATATATATATATATATATATATATATATATATATATATATATATATATTATTACGACGTGTATGTGCCGGATTGATAAGAGGGAATAGAAGTGTGGACTTGGGAAGAAGAAGATCTCTCGGCAGTTTTATCCGGTGCGGCCTCGCCATCCCAGCTTCCGTTCAATAAACCCCCGTACCCCTACTTCAGGCGTAACAGAGTGGTGGAAGGTGCTGGGTACAGTATACGTCGACGAACCACGGAGCCACAGCTGTTCGAACTTCGCCGGAGCCGTCGTATTGCCGGTCTGCCACCGACACCAACTGCCATGGCCGAGAGCGAAGGTCACGCCTTCTCAACCACACAAAGGTCAGTGCCAGCTGCACCTCGATATCACTATATGGAACCCCGCCCGTTCGCGGGAAGAGCAGGAGAAGATGTGGATGCGTGGCTGACACAGTACAAAAGGGTGAGCCGGTACAACTGCTGGGATGCCACCGACCAACTGGGAAATGTCGCGCTGTTTCTCACGGAAACAGCTCTGATGTGGTACGAAAACCACGAAGATTCCTTAACAACGTGGGATCGTTTCACTGAAGAGCTCAAGAAATGCTTCGGCGACTCTGATTCAAAAAAGAAGAGCGCGGAGCGCACGTTGGCTCAAAGAGCTCAGACTCCTGGAGAAACGTGTACCACCTACATAGAGGAGGTCCTGATGCTCTGCAAGATCATAGACCCGTACATGACTGAAGAGGACATGGTCGGCCACCTTCTGAAGGGTATAGCAGAGGACGTCTACAACTTTTTGATAGGCAGGGAAGACCTCACTTCCGTCTCCGCCGTCCAACGTCACTGCCGTACTTTTGAGAAGCTAAAGACCCGTCGTATTGCCCCGAAATTTGGTAGGCTGGCAAATGTAACAACGGTCGCCAGCGTCGACGTGAGCCCGCCCGCCGACCTTGCCGCTACTATCCGGACAATAGTGCGGGAAGAACTACAGCGACAAGACACACTGTTCCACGACACCATCCGCCATACGCCTACCTGTTTATCCTACTACCCGGCCCCGTTCGCTCCTCTGCCACCATCAGTATGTGTGACAGACGTTCGCGAAGCTAGGGCTTCGTGGCCACGCCGAGACTCATTCGCGTCTGACCAGCGGTATGACCAACGTCTTCGTCCCGGCCCCGCCCCACAGAGGCGCGCAGCTCCCGTTCAGCAATCTGCTCCACCCCGTTCGGTTAGGCGACCCTACACAGCCCAGCGCTCTCAGCAGTGGTTCGGCGAGCGACCCCTACCCATCTGCTACAACTGTGGCGTCGAAGGCCACATTGCCAGGTACTGTAACTACCGGCAGCCGCCGAGGTACGACTGGCCACCGAGATCCCACCTGTCCGACTTTGCACAAGCACCAACGTTCCCTGGAAGCGCATCTTACGAGACACCAAGGCCGCTGCGAAACCGTTCTCCAGCCTCTGACCGCAGTCTGACACCCCCGCCAGCCCCTCGCTCCAATCGGTCGCCGTCTCCTAGGCGCCGCTACCCTTCGCCGCCTCCGGAAAACTAGGCAGCGCGGCCGCTGGGGGTGAGGTCGCTGGTGATTCGCTGCAAGAAGAGATACCTCCACCGGTGCTTATGTTTAAAAACAAAGTGCAAGTTTTTGTTGATGGTGTACATACGATGGCTTTGGTGGACACTGGAGCCGCCGTGTCGATCATGAGTGCTGCGTTCAAAGCTCGTTTGGGAAGAAAGGTGACCTTTTTGTTGGAGAAAGCGATAACGTTCTGTGGCGTGGGCGGCAACTCGTTGTGTCCGATTGGTGTTTGTACCGCGGCAGTGTTACTGAGTGATCAAGTGTTTGTGACAGAATTCACGGTTCTTCCGCGGAGCACTCATGACATCATTCTAGGCATAGATTTCTTGCGAATGTGCGGAGCCACTGTAGACTGTCGAAATGGCGAAGTTATCATAAGTGACGCTGTTCCTCATGGACTTATCGAGAATTCGGGTACGGAAAGCGGTGCGCTCCGAGTCTATGAAGATACCGTTATCCCGGCCTTCTGTGCTGTGCGCGTTCCAGTAGCTTCTTCGCATATTAACGACAATAAGACCAGTTTCGATGCGCTAGTGGAGCCTTTCCATCTAAGTTGTATAAAGAAGAACACGTTGGTACCCCACAGCATAGTTTCAGTGAGTGAAGGTCGTTCAGACCTTTGGACAACGAATTATTCAAACGAACCGGTGCTGCTACCAGGAGGACTTAAGCTAGCGTCGTTTAAAGAATACTCGCCAACAACAGTAGCTGTCCTCAGTGACGTTCGACGGGATGAACAAGTGACCGCCTGCTCAGACAGTTCGAAAGTTTTACCTATGGTTGATAAGGCGCTGACTGCCGACAAGCGCAGAATGCTTGTGGACGTTTTGTTAAAGTACTTGCAAGTTTTTGATTTCTCCCAGAGTGACCATACGCCTTCCATTCCTCCATTTCGTATACGCCATAGGATAAATACACAAACAGCACAGCCAATCCGACAAAAACCGTACCGAGTATCGCCGTCCGAGCGCAAGATAATAGACAATCAAGTGCGTGAAATGCTCCAAAAGGGCATCATTCAAGAATCATCGAGCCCTTGGGCAGCTCCTGTGATCCTTGTGAAAAAGAAAGACGGTACCTGGAGATTTTGTGTCGACTATCGCCGTTTGAACTCCATCACGAAGAAAGATGTTTATCCTCTTCCACGAATTGATGACGCCTTGGACTGTCTCCATTCGGCGTCATACTTCTCGTCTATCGATTTACGTTCAGGCTACTGGCAGATTCCCATGCATCCAGCGGACAAGGAAAAGACTGCTTTCATAACTCCAGACGGACTTTATGAATTTAACGTGATGCCGTTTGGATTATGTAATGCTCCTGCCACATTCGAAAGGTTCATGGATACCATTCTGCGTGGCCTAAAATGGAACGTCTGTATGTGCTACCTAGATGACATCGTGATCTTTGGGCGCACATTTCGTGAGCACAACGAACGCGTGGACATTGTTCTGGAATGCATTAGAAACGCTGGCCTTGTTCTTAATTCGAAGAAGTGTCATTTCGGCGAGCGACAAACCTTAGTACTTGGGCACCTTGTGAACAAAGATGGGATCAGGCCTGACCCGAGCAAGACAGCAGCTGTGAAAGCGTGCAAACCACCTCGCTCAACGAAAGAGCTTCGCAGCTTCCTAGGCCTGTGCTCGTACTTTCGCCGATTTATTCCCGCATTCGCCGACGTTGCCTTCCCCTTGACCAGTCTGCTACGTCAAGGTACTAGCTTTGAATGGACACATGACTGTGAGACGTCTTTCAACCAACTCAAGTTCTTACTCACATCGCAGCCCATTCTCCGACACTTCGACCCTTCGGCGCCGACCGAAGTTCATACTGACGCCAGTGGCATTGGCATAGGTGCAGTTCTAGTACAACGACACAGTGGAAAGGAACATGTCATTGCGTATGCCAGCAGAACTTTAAGTAAACCAGAACGGAATTACACAGTGACTGAGCAAGAATGTTTGGCACTCGTCTTCGCTGTACAGCGATTCCGTTCATACCTGTACGGTCGTCCCTTCCAAGTGGTCACAGACCATCATTCCTTGTGCTGGCTTGTAAGCCTCCGAGACCCATCTGGCCGCCTGGCACGCTGGGCCCTCCGCTTGCAAGAGTATGACTTCACGGTGTCATACAAGAGTGGCAGGAAGCACGCTGACGCTGACTGCCTTTCGCGGATGCCGCTTACTACAACACTTTGCGATGCCGACAATTTCGATCACCTAATTGCGTCAGTGACTCCAGTATTCCCGGACAAGACCACCTTTGAAAATGAACAGCGGAAGGATGTCAGCTTGGAGCCATTATTTGCTGAAGCACGAGCGTCCACTTTGGCCGGACGCTTTTGCGTTCGTGAAGGATTACTTTACAAGAGGACCTTCTCGGCCACGGGTTCCCGCTTCTTGCTGGTGGTGCCGCACACACTCCGTTCCTCCATTCTGCGCGCCATGCACGACGACGCAACTTCGGGTCACCTGGGAATGACGCGAACACTCCTTCGTACACAGGAGCGATTTTACTGGCCACGCATGCGCCAGTCAGTTGAGCAGTACGTGGCCAGTTGCACTCAATGCCAGACGCACAAATCAGTCACGACTGCTCCGGCTGGACTTCTACAGCCTGTGACGCCTCCCAGCACTCCCTTTGAGCAAGTTGGCATTGACCTCGTGGGCCCTTTTCCACGCTCGGCAAAAGGCAACCGTTGGATTGTAGTGTGCGCCGATTACCTGACCCGCTACTGCGAAACGGCCGCCCTGCCATCTGCGACTGCTGGCGAAGTATCCTCCTTTCTCCTGCACTCTATCATACTGCGCCACGGACCTCCTCGCGTCATAATAAGCGACCGCGGCCGTCAGTTTACGGCAGACGTTGTTGAGGAACTGCTCCGTATGTGTGGCTCGGAACTTCGTCATTCGACACCTTACCATCCACAGACGAATGGCCTTACTGAACGAACGAACCGGACACTGGTGAATATGCTTTCAATGTACGTGGCGTCCAATCACAAGAACTGGGACGACGTCTTACCGTTCATCACGTATGCCTTCAACACTGCCCAACACGAAACCACCGGCCACAGCCCTTTCTTCCTTCTTTACGTTCGACCCCCTCGTTATACCCTGGACACTATCTTTTCGTTTTATGACAATGACGATCCTTCATTAGCTGAAACACTATGCCTTGCAGAAGAAACTCGGCGTCTTGCCCGCCTGCGTACTATAGCATCGCAAGACCGCTCAAAGCTCCGCTACGACAGCAAGCACCGCCACGTCACATATGAACCGGGAGACCTTGTAATGGTGTGGAAGCCTATCCGCAAGCGTGGCTTGTCCACAAAACTTCTCGCCCACTACACTGGCCCATTCGTTGTCCTTGAGCGCCTCAGTGCAGTAGATTATAAAATAGCACGACTGACAGCTAGTGGGAGACGATCAACCAAGACCGAGGTTACCCATGTGGCTCGCCTCAAAGCTTTTAGACTGCGGGACGATGCATGAAACGCGCGGTGCGCTTCGTCTGCGAAGGGGGAAATATTACGACGTGTATGTGCCGGATTGATAAGAGGGAATAGAAGTGTGGACTTGGGAAGAAGAAGATCTCTCGGCAGTTTTATCCGGTGCGGCCTCGCCATCCCAGCTTCCGTTCAATAAACCCCCGTACCCCTACTTCAGGCGTAACAATATATATATATATATATATATATATATAAGCAAAGAAGTGCATACTTAAGGGCTCGGTTTTTGTGTTTTGACACAATAATGAACTCTAACTGACAATAAAGCCAAAGAAAGTACAGGAGAAGTTATTAGACTGGATTGTAAAATAAATGTGAAGAAAGAAAAGTGGGTGAAAAGATAACTTGCCATGGGCAGGAACCGAACCTGCGACTTTCGAATAACTAAGGTGTTCTTCACATTTTTGACGACACGCGTAAACAGCCGGCGAGGTGGCCGGCGGCGTGGCTGGATGGTCCACGAAATTCCAGCTGGCCTACGTGGTGGTTAATTCCATCACTGACAGTCTAGGCAGGTTTTTACGCAGTTGGTGACGTCGGTAGTGAGGTGGGGCCAGTAGTACTTTTCTTTAATCCTCCCTAGCGCATGGTGTCCAGCCGTCAGGTCATCATGCAGAGCATGCAGAACGTCTGTACGTAAAGCCGAAGATACTACGATGATGTAGTTGACCAGATATGACGAGAAGATTTTCTTGACGAGGACGCTGTTAGGTAAGAAAAACGACGCAAGTCTTCACATGAGTAACTTTGGAACAACGGCAGCCATGCTATCGAAGTATTCTTCAAGGCCTTCGATTTCAGGGTTGGTTGGCTGTAGTTTGGTGAAGTCATTGACATTTTAGTTTCCCAAAAAGTAGTCACCGTCCTAGTCATGAAGTGGTGGGTCAACGAGTGCTCGGGATAAGCAGTCGGCGTCAGAGTGCTTTCGTCCGGATTTGTAAACGACAGTAACGTCGAATTCTTGATGTCTTAGACACCATCATGCGAGATGACCAGAAGAGTCCTTCCAATTTGCTAGTCAGCAGAAGAGGTGGCGGTCGCTCACAAGTTTGGAGGGCCATCCATAGAGGTAGTGGCGACACTTTTATGTAGCCCAGATGATAGCAATCCACGCTTTTTTTGTTGTGTATTAGTTGACTTCTACCTTCGATAGCGACCAGTTACATAACTGATCAACCTTTTTTTTTTCGTTATACTTCTGCACAAGAACGGCGCCGAGACCTACACTGCTTGCGTTGGTGTGGATTTTTGTACAGGCGGCTTCGTTAAAATGCGTAATTATTGGAGGGGTCTGCAGGCATGCTTTCAGTCTCAAATGATTCAATTTTCGGCATTTCAATTCTTCAATCGACATCGGTCTTCATGAGCTGCGTTAGTGTATTAGCAATCTGTGAAAAGTCTATATTAGGCGGACAAGCTGAGAAATCGGCGCACGGCCTTCTTGTCAGTGGCTGGCAGGAATTCGGCAATGGCCGCTATTTTCTGCGGGCCTGGACGCTCTTCGGCCTTGCTGATGACATCGCCTAAAACTCGAGTGTTCGCATCTTGCAGGTAATTTTAACAGAACAATCTGCAATGATCGCGAACCTTCTCGAACATTGAGGCGCATTTTGCGCTGAGCATTCTTGACCCAGGTTTCGTGGGCGGAAACCGAATCAAACAAAAGTGAGAATAAGAAACACGCGCGGCAATATACACCAATTATTGATTTCTGAAGTCGCTTTCCATGGCGCGAATAATATTAAGGAAATAATATGCAAAATATTGTATCAGATTTACACTCTAAGTATCGTAGAGTCCTACATTGACATGAAGCATAAATCGTTATGTTTGTAATTTGCACATTCTGGTTCCTCATAATTGTTCGTGTATACTAGATTGGTCGTCATACCTGTTTATTTGTATCGGCCAGCTTCGGCATCAACACCGCGAATCTGGAAAAAAAAATCAGTCGCTTGATGAAACATTCTGACATAGCGAAACTGATCTTTTATGGTAGCTTTTCGCAGCGTACAGCTGATGCTTCTCGGCCACTACAAGTTTTTTGTGCTATCGCTTCCGCGCAAACACAAGCGCAAATGAGAGATAATTGTTGCTGTGCACGCATAAAAGCGGCCGAAATGTTTGTCTACAATGTCATGCTGACGACATTCCAAGCCCAGTCGAACAAAAAACAAAGCAACGCTTTGATTATATATGTTCCTTGTTGTCCAAAGATAACGTTGAACTACAAAAAAAAAAGTTCTTTAGCGTTTACGAACTTGGTGATTACTTCACGCTGCGAAATTCCCGAGCCACACATGCAACTTTGTGCTTAGGCTCGCGATAGTTTGAGAGCCCGAGCAAGATAAAACAAGCGGCCACTTTTTAAGGCTTTCGAGCTCAAATCTTGCTTTGTCGTTGTGTTTTCCTATATTCTGATGCTTGCAGCAAAAAAAAAAGCAGGTAAAAGCGAAGGGTGAAAGGACAAATGCATGGCATCATCAGCTATATAGCCTCACAGCTTCTCAGCCGGCGCAGAAGCACATTACGCATGCAGAGACATGTATGCTAATGCAACGCGCCATTTCCAAGTACCAAGTTGGCGCTACAAACGCGCTGGTTCGACGCTGCAAACGTCTCGCATGAATTTTGAAGGCGCAGGTTCAAACGATCGAGAGCGCGAAACGCGAACGGTCGTAAGTTGACTGAGGCAAAAAGCGCGGAGTGACGATGGGCAGCAAGCTTTAACGGCAGCTCGCATTACTCGTAACCCTTCAGTGCCTTCCATATTGAAATTTGTAAAGGGCATAAGCATTTCACTTGGTGGCCCATGGTGCAATTATCAACAAGCAATCACGTTGGGAAGCAGCTCCGCCGCGTTGGAGATGTTAGTACAATCTTTACCGTGGACTGAACTGTAGCTATTTTACGATCAGCGCTGGCAGTCGTTGTGGGAGAAAAACGATCGACTCATTCAGCGCTTCCCTATATTTGCGTAGATTCACTACTTACGTGACGTGTTCTCGGTAAAGATTTGACAAGTATTTGTTTGTGCCTCTCGATCCATCAAATTGATTATTTCTTTTATATTCTCAAAGTCTAACATAATTTAGGCAATTTCCTGAAAGTGTTTTTTTTTTCTCGGCTATATTCCCTACAATCAATCCCTTTCTATTGATATTGACAAAACGCGAAATGGGCTACCGCTTTCAAGCAAGTAGACCGTGCCAGTATCTCGAAATTATTCGCGTGCAGAAACAGGTGTAAAGAAAGCCCGAGAGCAATTCGTTATTTTTGCATGTTTCAAGCTCGGAGGTCAAACCACAATACTCTAGCAATATTGCCTCGCGTATGCTCGAAAAGGCATGTTTTCACAGGAAAAATTTTGTATCAACGAATTGATGGGCCTTGTTATTAACACGTTATTATATGCAGTGGCAGAGCGGGTGCTTAACGAACTGTGTCTATCATATGACAACGCTTTAATTCATAACACGCATGTCACCAGGATAATCTGCAACTAAAAATACAATTTTTTTCAGATGAATAATTCCTATTATCACGCGTTAATGTTTTACGGCGATCACTGCGATGTGATGCAATAGGTGAGATAGTACCCAGAGCTTTTAAAACGAAGAACGGCAAGTTTATAACTGACGGATTGAAACATCGAGTTTCCTCAAATGTTACGGCGCAGGGAATCATCTGCTCGCAGTGAACCTGAATTGCCATCTCTTCCGAATACATACATATTACTTCATAAAAATCACATGCCACACTTGCACACAGTTTTTTTTTTATTCAAATGGCCCACAAGTTGTTAGAAAAAAAGTTAGAAAAACAAAGTTCTTGTGATTGTCTTGCAACAACGAGGTTTCTTCAAGTCCCAAGACCTACTTACGCTTTCTCAACTCGTTTACAGAAGCAGTCCCCATTCACATTGCAGAAGCGATAGTTCAGAGACAAATCGCAGATTGTCAAAGAGGCGGGTGACAGTGCGAGGCGTTTCTTCAGCGTGCCTAACGATGACAACTCTGCGAAGTTTCGACAATTATCGGCACTGCCGCACTGAAACACAAACATCTCTCAATCAATAAAATCCGCCCTCATCACATGAAGTTTACTTCGTCTATCGCGAATACACAGGTTCTCCAGCGCACGCAGGTCATTAGGTGAACAAACATTCAACTCAAGCACTTCTGACAGCATGGTTCGAGAACATTGGGTACGCCCCTAGGCGGCGGAGACAAGGAATAATTTACCGTCGTCTCTCATCACGCACTCTCATAAGGTAATTAAAACGCAAACATTTGCGTTTGTGTACGTTGACTAGTTTCATTTTTCATGGCATCGATCGACAAACGCCGGCGTAAAATCTAAAGTTTCTTTCTATAAATGATTCGAGGGTGAGCTTTGTGCCTCTCCTTACTCAAATTCTTTTATCTAACATGTTTTTTTGGGTCACAAAACTTTATAGCAATAAAATAACGCAATCTTCGCGTACAAAAACATTCGTTCATCAAAGAAATGTTTAGACGTCCTAAATAATGTTAACGCGTCAAAAACAATGTTCACACGCAATAAACACAAAGAAGTTCACGCATAGATAAAAAAGAAAATTTTATAGTTTTTTACAGGTTATCAGACAACAATCATTGGGCACTTCGTCTTAACACAGTTGTCACGAAACCCAAAAAACACGCCAAAACATGTGACCAGATGCACCTACTAATAATTAAAAAATTGAACCAATAGTTGTGCATTCCAATCGGTAGCTTATTGATGTCCTCTGGTCTTATAATGAATGAACTAGTTCGCATGCAGCGATGTTGTGAGAAGTTTCTGATGGCAAGAGGGTCACAACACATTTCTGATAGCGGCTACTCATCTAACTTATTAAGCTTTTTACATTTTTCTACCGGTAACTGCATCATCTTTAGAATGTAGAAGAAGGCATTCAGTTTTTCTCTGCCTCTTCACGCGTGCATGCAGACCAGTTATTTTTTATTGGAGCATGAAAATTCGTTGCAATATAAGTTTTATATAATTGGGAGTTTTGTGCACCATTTGTGAACCAATTTTCTTACGACAATCGACCATGTACCTTGTTCACCAAACATCATGCATCGCTTGTCACTAAAGGCCGTAGAGGTAAGCCGTTCTCTTGATGCACTGCATGTGCCATTTGATTACCTGTGACAATTGCTGCGATTTTGCAGTGGCTTAAAATTGACTGCGAAACTATGTAATGACGTGAATCTTTTACTATGGCACATGTGTTCTGAACTTCATCGGTTACTTTGTTGTTAGTTTTGCCCAAGTTGATCTTTTATACACACCAATGTCGCTTGAGAATCACACATCGAAGAAGTCCTGATTGTCTACATTAGACACAAAGCATGAAGTATAGCAAATGGTTCTGCCATAGTGGACGTTGGGAAGTTACAGAGTCTAAAAACTTTTCTCTCTTGGTATGCAGGTATAATAAAAGCTCACTAGAACTATATTTCCGACATGACCCACCAGCGCAAACATTAATACACTCAGCATATTTTTTTGTGCAGATGGGATTAAGGTAATTTCTTTACCGCGATGACGACAATGCTACACTTTCGAGTCAATCTGTGAATCGAAATGACATTTTCTGTAACGTCCAGTCGCCACAGGGGAGGAATCGTGCATGCCGGCCATTATTCATGGCTATGCAAGAAATTTTACATTACCCCTTTCCGATAGCTCCTTTTCTCTACAGTTAAACAGAAAAACAAAATACCCTCTGTGCACCTGTCATCTCGTTTCTCACACAGCCGTCTCGATCGTAATGGCAGCCCTCGGCCTTCTTTCACGCCACTGCATCGGCAACAGCCAATGTTTGGGCGAACTGCGTCGTCTGACGAAGGCAAACACGAAAACGAAGGGGAGAGAGGAGGCCCCAGCGGAAAAGAATTTTGGACGACGAGTGAGGGGGGAGGGCGAAGTCGTTCCGGTTGGTCAGTGAGCCAGAAGATTCCGCTCAGACGCTTCTGAGTGGGAGCAACAGAGGTCCTCCGGGGCAACTAGGAACTGGAGGCACGCGCACTTCGCAAGGCTACGACTATGAGAGGCACAGCCAAATTGAGGAAAGAGAAGAAAGAGTGGGGAGAGGTGTTTGAGAGAGAGCTTGGAGCAAGCAGGGTTTTTCGCGGTGAACTTGCGACAAAAGTCGTCGCCACAAGGGACGCACAGAGCGCCAAAATGAACGAGCCTCATAGAACAAAAATAATTCTGAAAGGATTTCAGCCAGTTCCCCGTTGTGAAAGCCGTCAGAAGGAGAAGCTGTAAGCTTCTGAGTATGTGTGTGGTTGGCCAGCGGGATCACTTGGTGCCGTAAAGAGGCCGCAATAAATTTCAAGTACGCTCGCTCACACATTGTGTGCCTCATCATCACCTCCGTTACCATAATCATCTTTTAGCATCATCATGATCATCATCATTTCGTTTTATTTCCGTATTCACAACCCCTCTGGGCATGTGGCCTTCATGACGTCTGTGGCTACTGCAGCTGCTGCTTCTACTGATATTCTTTACTGCTACTAATTCTGCTGCTGCTACTACTACTACCAGTACTACTACCACTAGTACTACTACTACTACTACTACTGCGACGATCGCGACGACGACGGCACAGGGTATACACTAACCCCCGTATTCACAAACGGTCTTCGACTCGACTTTCACCCTTTACTTGACAGAGTTGAGTACTGCACCGCTGCTCGGCTGCGAATGACGCTACGCTACTCTAGAATCGCAGCAGGTTATCGCTGATAGGCAGTGACTTGCCCTGCCTAGAGACGGCACTCCCATCGACTTTCTCCAGTGAAGGTGAAGCGTTGAGTGAAGAGACATTCTGGAATACGGGGGTAAATCAGCCTCAATATAATATCACAGTAGAAGAAAGAACATAAAATTGCGAAGGTTTGATGAAGATAAGGTGCTGTCGTGACCAGGTTTAGTGCAAAGCATGCCCGCGACATCACATGCCGGTCATTGAAACACAGCGTATCGGGTTGCAACGCTTTGTTTTCCAATAGATAGGTTTAAAAGCTACGTGACGCAGCTGTGACGGGTCCGATGATAAGACCCAGTCACCACCGGCCACACGCGATTTTGCTTGAAAGAAACCGTCGCACGATGGTTTTGCTAAGTGTCCACTTTCGTGTGGAGCTTGCGCAAGACAGCAGTGAGTATATACGCTTGATTGAACATTGCGCTTTTTCTTTCTTTTCCCTGCAGCTTTTCATTTGTTTGGGGGGGCTTCTTTGCAGGCCGGGATCAAGAGTTCCATTTTACGACAACGCGACTGTTGCCCGCTGAAGTCAGCGACCACAAAAAAAAGTAAATGCTTGAATACAATATTAAACTACGTTAGTCTACGTGCCAACGACTTGGAATGAAGCCTAGCCGAGCACGGTCACGTTACCCCTGTATTTATAAATAATTCATCTTTCGTTCGATGTCATTTCATTGATAGATAGATATATATGTGGGGTTTAACGTCCCAAAACCACCATTCATTTCATTGATGCGCTAAAACTATTTTTTTTGAGGAAGATGAGGTAAATTTTCATTGATGAGCACTAAATTGTTCCGAAAAATTGGTTCACTTGGACCAATGGGATAAATGCGAGCTTGTAGGTAGGAATGCCAACGCCTACACTATCCTCATCGAGGTGAATTATTTGTCTTGTTTTATGGGTCAATGTTTCTTGATTGCCTCGCAGTTTTTTTTCACGGAAAACGAACCAAAACGATCAGCTTTTTCTACACCGTTTTGTAAAGGTGGAAGAAGGGTATACACGCTTGCACGTGCGCTTATAATAGCAATCAAAGCTTTTATCTCCTGAAAACTAATTTCCGCAGATATACCGTTGTACCAATAGTGATACCAATGTTCAGTGGACAGCTCTTCTCCCCTATGATCAACTGATTTTTACTTGTGTGCCCGTAGTTCTAACGCTCCCTGTAATCCAATTCTTCCTTCAAATTGTTCCAATTTATTACATATTTGGTTGCATGCTCAAAAATATTGGGATAAAACGTGTTGTTTGTGTAAGGTATACATGTATCTTGAGTCGTTTCGCTCAAAATTACCCTATATCCGCAGATGAAAGCGTCCGGCCATTCAGTAAGCTGTGAATAACACAAGCGAAATAAATTATTTAGGACTTTTTCTTTAGGTCAATTGCAATGTTATACTCTCTGTTCCACGCCTAACTCCTATTGTGTTCAATAAACATTCGGTGTCATATCGGGAATTTCACCAAAAGAAATTCAAAAGCCCCTCTGGTTCTCCGAATACTTTAATCATTTCCGATGGGGCATGCTAAACACTTGCCGAACTTGCAGTTAGGCCTTGCGTAAGCCGCTAGGCCTTACAGTTAGGGATTACAATCTTTTGACAGTGTGTGCCGCTGCCCAGTTTGTCTGTGTCCGTAATCTTAGTTAGTCGTAGAGAAACGCCACTTAAGAGCCCGCTTACGTTGAGGCAAACCGCACGACAAAGCGTTCTCTCTGGTCTCAGTCTCCAGGGTACTAATAGCTTCGGAGCCTCGAGAGCCCACACTCGGTGCGCTTACGACACCTGGGTAGTATTTATGTACATAGTTTATTTTGAATCGGTTAATAAATGCCTGTTTTGTTTCACCATACTGATAATTTTCAGAATGGTTAACTACCTGTCCAAGGAGCTGCGAAGTACACTGTCGCAAGGCAATCGGCACGCACCAGGAAAAAAGCAACTACATTACAGCAAACACGAGGAAAGTGGAGAGCAATTGCCGAGCAGGAAATTTCGCGGTAGTTCTGGCAAGTGAACATGTCAAAAATGAACAGTGCACTAGCACTAAATATCAAGTTTTAAGTAATAAATCGTATTGTTGGAGCCGCGGCGTTAGCAGAATGCTCTTTACAAATTGCCAAAAGATAACATGCGCCTATACCCGCCAGCATGCGGGCGTAATAAACACTCATCTCAACTTACTCAAAGAAATAAGGAAAAAACTAGCAACATTAACAACAGCAACAACATACCTTTGTTTTTTTTGTTTTTTCAGAGATCTGACTTCTCAACTATATGACCATCTTTAGAGGTCAATCTACTCTCGTCAGAGAGTTTTGGGATGCAAAAAACAGGTAACATACCTGTGTAAAGGAAGCCATACAAGCAGCAAGATAGGACTCGCCAAAAAGAAATAACGCGTAGACTACTATTTTTTTCAAGTTTGCGTATAAAGAACAAATACATCTACTTTACTCTATTTTTTTACACTTATCGTTATCTATTGAGGGGTACATGGCTCTCCCATAGTAGAATACTAATAGTACTTTAAATCGTTACCACTCTTCTAAACACAATATGTAAACGATACTTTGCAGTTTGTAGTTCCTTTAACGCGCATATTTCAATATGTGTAGGGACAAGTAAGAGTTAAAGTGTTGATATTTTAGATGAATACACAGTTTTCTTTATTGAAATACTCTTTCCTCAGCTAAAAATTACATGTACAGTAAAACATTCCCCGTTTAGACCTTCGCGTTTCAACTAAAGGAAGGTAATTGCCCGCTTGAACTTGGTCCCTTTAAAGGCTTGCTTTTAACAGCACTCTAAACTAGGAAGCCCGCGCAGCTGCAAATAAAAAGTGCAGTGGTTAAAAATGATCGAGCGGAGAAGTAACGTTTGAAAAATATAAAAAAAAGGTAACAACTGCAGTGAACTGCCACGCGACTACCCGAACTTCCGTGCGGTTCAGTGAACCGGGGAGGAGAAGAAAGAATGCAGCGTCCTTCTCAACGGCGCACTTTCAGAGTGGGTCGTCGCGGCTCGGAATTTATTAGCGCGCTTTCGGAAGCCACAGGCGTAAACGGTGGTGGTGGTGGAAGTGTGACGCATTCACGCTGGCGGGCGCGCTAAAATCCGATGCCATTCGATACACTCACTCCGGCAGACGGCGCTGCGAGCGACCGACCGCTGGCTCCAACGGGAGAAACCAGAGAGGAGAGAGCGAGGAAACCATCGACGACTGCGCCCTCTCTCCTCAAATGCCGTGGCCAGGACCCGACCCCGCGGGGGAGGAGGCGAGCCCCGTGTGCCTTCGACACGGGGCGAGCGGCGCTTCTCAGACTTGGAGCGGCATTCGAAAGGAGCACCCGTGTTTGGGACGCCTCAGCGAGTTGCGATCCTCTCGCTGGTTCTGACCCCTCGTGGCATGTAGACGGCTGGTTCCTAATCAAGCGTATCACCTCAGATCAACGCGACTCTTTGCGCTCCGCTACTGATACAGAGATGACAGCGTGACGACTGTTGCTTATTTTTGGACTTCGTCCGAGGAGTCCGGGAGCCACCTGTGCGAGCTGTGTTTCGCTTACTTTCGTTTCTGTTAACTCTTGAGGAACAGCTGCTGGTGACCAAGTTTTGGGAGGACAGCTCACCACTCATGAGTCATTCTGGGACAGTCTTGAGAACTATTCATTTTTCTCGCTTGGTTTGGACAGAACATCGAGCCTTGATGTGACACAAGATCGTTTTTTTTTTCTCGTAAAAGAAGTGAAAGAGTATATAAAGTGTTTAGACATTCCACAAGAAAAGTTTTTCAGTGGCCCGAGCTGCAAAAAGAAAATGCGAATAGTAGAGGTGTGGATTCCCAAAGTTGCTACCTAAGCGTCCTGGTGAACGTGTGGAGACTGCAGCAGAACAAGTGCTTGATATGAGCACTTAACATAACTAAGACGAAGAAACGAGCTCCATGAAGATCTATTGGCGTCTTTCGTGAGAAACTGATTGATAAATTTCCACTCTAGGCATTTGTTGCCTACTGTGAGGAAAACAGTTTCGCTTTACTTGAAAAAAAGAATATGAGAACTCTTGTGAAGAAGTTATAAAGCTCTATTCTGCTGGAAGATTATTTATATACCGTCTACTAACTTTTCGAACTCTCCTGAAGTGCTACTTCGGATTTCTTTTCATCTCTCTTGAATACATCACAAAGAAAAAAATGGTAAGTGAAAATTTGTGTAATACAGCTGCGTTGATAAACTGTCTCACATGATTTCCCTCAGATTTCAAACAGTTTCTTGCTTCTTCTCGATAATGACAAATTTAACTAATGCTTGTAAAGTTTACATCATTGTTTCCGTTGACATTTTGTTTCTGAAGACCAGTTTATTACGATGCCAATTAGTCTTACTCGTAGGAAGTGTTCACAATTATGATGTACGCAATATTGTGGGTTCTAAAGGCCTCTGCTTCAAAAAAGTAGCACATTCCTCAGTAAGCCCTATGTTATACGTTGCATCGCACGTTATGAGACCTTATTGATCACAATTGTAACGTGTTTTTATTATTTCTGAACCGAGGTTTTCCCTCCGAATAAAATGGTCGTGTTTACACGGTTAATGTTGTTATTTGAGCAATAGCAACAGTAAATACTGCTTCGAAATGAACTTATAAGCTGGTCAGAGAGTTTGCAAAACCCTCCCAATCATTATAAGTATTATATAAAAAGTTTAATATGAATGAAGTTCAACTGCTTTGGTTTAGATACCTATTGACGCTTAGTTTCAGAAAAAAAACAAGGCACATTCTTTTTAGCAAATATTTTCGGATGTTCAAGATTGATACTTCCATATTTGTGTAATCCACTGATATAAGTAACTTTTATAAACTAATAGAAAACCTTGAATCTCAATTACTCCTCAGTGATTCACTTTCCCCTTTGAAGTGTAGCCTATTGGTTTCACATCGTCCTAGATATTCCTCTGTGAAATCAGGATGGCGTTTTACTTCAAGTGCTTAGTGAAACGAAAGATTGCCTAAAGCAATCTTTGACTGCCAGTTCTTTTCAATTGCTAAGCTTGGATTTCACAAAGCAGCTACCTACAGCACCATACGACAAAATCGTGGTTCTTGTAGATTCAAGAAAACCTCTTTATGTGGTTTTACATTACGTAACATGACGAACTTTGAATGTATTATCAAAAATACCTTTGCCAGAACCTGCGTTTGGACAGATTACTCATTGTGAGGGAGTCAATTGGTGAATACGTTTTAGATTATGTAAAACTATGTATCACCTATATTAATTCTCATGAACTGGAAATTTCATGTAATCGTTGTTTCATATACGTTTTCTTTGACAATAATCTGCTGTAGAGCAAGTTTTTTCTCGAAATAAATGTTCTAAAATACGCCCGAAAGACACATTACATGTATTGGCTGATTTCATTACATCTCCGAAATGATCCTTGTAGCCTGATACAGGGCTCGTGTGTGTTGAAAGTTTGAGTTCTTTGTGAATCAGTGACTGAATAAAATCATTTATTTAGGAAAGAGAATATTCTGCTGCCGTTATTTTGGGTCCTGCGTTTTGGTCCCTTTGCATTATTTAAGTACTTTGCTCAGTAGTAGAAAACATTTTTTAGGGTGCACCACAGAATACAGGCACAAGAAAGATTGAAAGAGAAGCGCTGTCTCTTTTTGTGCCAGTTCGTTGGCAGAAAGTTCAGAACAAGAAAAAAAAATGTAGCTGTCGCCTAAGAAAATTCAGCTGTCGCCTAAAAAAAAAAGAGCGAAGTTCACGAAATTCCGAGAAGGGTGTTTACTTGGATATTACTATCATGTGTAGATATGTACCTAGAGAAAACTGGCCACTGTATCGATACACATTTAAAGAAGCATGCTAGCTCATTAGGAAAGAAAACATTTTTCCACTTGTTTGATTGTTGTAATTATGCCATTGTGATAAAACAAACACGGAAACTAACGGCATCTCTTCATATAAAAAGGAGTGCAAAAATCGCATTAGTCACAGTTCGCTGGGCCTAACAGATGAGGATATCATTTTTTTAATCTGTTTAGCACTATCTTTTCTGTTCGCTGTCACATGACTTGCACCACACATGTGCTGTGCTGGTTCTCGGGTACCTATATGTAATTGTACTTTCATAAATAAATAGTTGAGTATTAGTGATCCTATGTCTCTTGTCCCTGTGTTCTGTGCGTGCTAGAAAGGTCAAAATACGAATACATACTAACTCACACAGATATCACTTTCATTGCTTTGTGCCTATGACTTCCATTCTCTCCCCCTTTCTCTCTTTGCTCAGTATGATACAACTAGCCCAGCACTATTTTCTGATATGTAGCCGGAATGGCTGGATGAACAGAAGTTTATTATCAGTTCTTGTTCACCTGTGTTTCTTTAGCATGTGCGAATTTTATTGGTCGGAGTTTATCGAGTGTCAAGTGGTATAATGGCGTAGGAGGCCGGCTCATGCAAATATGGCATCGTATAAAAATGCCGTCTCAGTTGTAATGACATGGCTATACTTGTTAGTACCGAATTCAATGAAGTTTACACGTTCAACGAAATGACTAGAATCGCCACCCCAAGCCTGAATTTAAAAGCGAGGCTTTTTGACAGGTTGTATAGACTTTATATATATATATATATATATATATATATATATATATATATATATATATATATATATATATATATATATATATATATATATATATATATCAATCCTCAGCGCTGACTAGCAAACCCACAGTTTTATTTCCTTCAAGTGTCATGCGGGTACACCCCTTGCATCAAAACAGGAAGGGTGTGGCGCCTGCATGAAATTAGCTCGAACTGTTTCAGATATTCTTATCTTTCCATCAAATGTGAAAACACTGCTGAGAGTATATCTGAACCCTGAACTTAACACTGTTAAAGGTTTTATAAACGCATAGTAGATTTTCTTTTACTCATAGTTCAACTTTCTTTAAAACCATTGTGAAATGGTGAATGTCTGTGGCACTGACTATATATATATATATTTATATCTATCTATCTATCTATCTATCTATCTATCT